>NC_092713.1:211353453-211435938 GCF_047496885.1 Scyliorhinus torazame | reverse complement strand
AATGCACAACTCTAATGCTGAAAAAACTCCATAATAAAACAATAACAGTTAAATTTTCATTTGACTTGGCTAACAAGTTTACCAAAATTCAGGAAATTATTACATTCCTATCATCTTGCAGGTGTTTCAGAGGTACTAAGGACACAGCCGGCAGAATCAACTGCAATGCTCGCATAATTATTTCACATCGCTGTGACAGCAGTGTGAGGCCTGCTTATTCAGTGGCTGTGGAAATTTGTCAAACTTTTAACATAATCGGACAACTGTTAAGTCATTGATAAATTGGGGAGGTTGGTTTTAGAAGTAGTACACAAATGAAAAAGGTTTGTTTGGAATCACTAGCTTTCGGAACGTAGCTCCTTCATCAGTTGAGTCACCTAATGAAGGAGCTATGCTCTGAAAGCTACTGATTCCAAACAAACCTGTTGGACTTTAACCTGGTGCTGTAAAACTTCTTATTGTGCCCTCCCCAGTCCAACGCTGGCATCTCCTCATCACAAATGAAAAAGTTAAGGACATTCAGAAACTCTTCGGCAATCCCTTACCGCTATGTTTGGGTCTTGGAGTACCAGAGGAAGCCAGCACGTTTTCCTGACCTTCAGCATGTTCATCAGTTCTGTGTACTAGGGATATTAAAACAGTACAAAAATTACTCTCAGGAAATATCACTGATATTCACTTCATAAAATCATGACAATGCACTTTTAACATGCTACTTTGGTCATTTCCCTGCACCTATCACCTTTAAAGGCAGGCTAGAGATGGGCCCATACCACCACAAATGTTAATGGTACACATGGTTTGTGGAAGGTACTAACTTCCAATTAGGGTAACCAGTTCTCCAACTTCATTGTCTGCCTGTAGGTAAGTGTCAAACTCCACTTAACTGTATTGTTTTAGATTATAATGGAAAATATCATTCAAGCATTTATCTCCATTGTACAATAGAATCTGAGCCAATTGTAAATAAAGTCTCAATTTGTTTGGCCATAATCCTTGTATCATTAATCATTAAATGAATGAGATGCTGCAGCTGATTACATTCAAAAACAAGCAGTCTGGTACACTGCATTCCACCTATTATTCATACCCCTTTATGCACAGCGCAGAAACAAATTTCAAGATACCATGTTTTAAGTAGGGATAGCTTTCATTTGGTTATTTAGCTTCAAGTATATAGGACTTCTTAATTTCCACCTTGTATTTCTCATCACCAAAGCATTGGCAAAAACAGAATGACTGCATTAATGCTCGATGAAACATTGACCTCACTTGAACCATAAATTTCCATAAGTATTTGCACCCATGGAATCCCTACTGTGTAGGAGGCGGCTATGCGGCCCATCAAGTATGCCCTCCAAAAGAGCACCCGACCTAGGTTAACACCCCTGCCCTATCCCCGTAACCACATAACCACATCTAAACTGCACATCCTTGCACTATGGAAAGAAACCAGAGCACCCGCACGAAACCCACAGGGAGAACGTCACCCAAGGCCGGAATCGAACCCGGGTCCCTGGCACTGTGACCCAGTAGTGCTAACGACTGTGCCACAGTGCCGCCACTTTTCCCTCAACGAGTCAAATCCAGCAAGCGACATTCCCACTAGACTAGCATTGTAAGCAATAAGGCCACATGTTTAAATGAAATAAAATTTGGCACCTTGCATTTATTGATGTAGCAAAGCCTCCCACAGTGCTGCATAAAGAGGTAGTCAAAACAATGAATTCTGAACAAAGGAATCGTTAGTTGGGTGACCAAAACTGCCAGCTGTGCTTAAAGTTAATAAGTCGCAAGGATGCCGAGGGAGGCAAAGGTGGAAATTGCGACGGTGCTGGCCATATTCTTCCAAACTTCCTTCCACATGGGCATGTCAGAGGACAGGAGAAATGGAAATGCAAAATAAAGTCTTTAGGATAAGCCTGGCGACTACAGGCACGTCACTTTAATCTCAGTAGTGGGAAAGTTTTTATATTTGATTTGATTCTATTATTTTGATGAACGTATTGTTAATGAGGCAAACATGGTTGGTCTAGGATACATGAAGTTCCAAAGGGCATTTTTTAAAATATGCATATTGCATTCCAAACGCAATCCATAAATTACACATACAACAACCCTATATAACATGATTCAGACAGTTTGTCAATTGCCCTCTTTTTTCTCCTCTAAACTACCCCAGCAACCCCCCCCCCCCCCCCCCCTCCCAGCGTCAAATAGAAGGACAGAAAAGGCCACCACCGTACATAAAACCTCTCTTCCGACTCGGAGAGCAAACTTGATCTTCTCCAGACTTCAAAGTTCATACAAATCCCCCAACCACACCGGGACCCCCGGCAACGCTGCCAACCTCCAACTCGGTAGGGTTCACTGCTGGGCAATCAGAGAGGCGAAGGCCACGACATCGGCCCCCTGTCCCTCCAGTAGCTCCGGAAAATTCAAAACTCCCAAAATTGTCCCAAGGACACAGCGACATCCTCACCCTCACTACTCTGATAGGGCCTCAGAAACTGCTGCCTAGAAACCCCCAACTCCGCACACTCTGAGAACACGTGAGTGTGTTTCACCAGCCCACTCCCATAGCTCTCCTATACATCCTCCACCTCCGGGAAAAATCCACTCATACAGGCCCAAGTCATAGGAGCCCAATACACCACCTTGAACTGTCCATGACCCATTTTAGTACTGGATGAATTCGAATTGATCCGGTGCATCATTTCACTCTAGGCACCCCACCAAAGCTCAAGCCCCAATTCCTCCTACCATTTCCGTTTTAACCCCTCCACTGGCCTCTTCTCAGTCTCCAAAAACCACCCGTAAATATCCCCAATCTGCCCGTTCCAGCTCATCTGGACTTAACAATTTATCGAACAGCATATGCTTTGGCAGCTCAGGGAACGAAGGCAGCTCCTTACGTGCAAATCTCAGTCCTGAAAATATCTAAATTCACACCCCTTTGGCAGTTCAAACTTCTCCTGCAATTCCTCTAGCCCCACAAACCTCCTCTCTACGAACAGGTCCCTAACCCACTCCATCCCTTCCCATCAACTCTCCTTCTCCATGTTTGCCACCCAAAAATAGTGGAGCATTTGAGAACGTCAACCCATCTACCGGCTGCCCTTTCTGCGAAAAGGTCCTCCGAATCCTAGGCATCTTGCCTGCTCAAAAAAATTCCAAAATTACATTATCTACCCTCCAGAAAAACATCTTAGGAAGGAATGTACGAAGAGACTGAAAAAATAAATAAAAACCTCGGCAAAACGTTCATTTGCACAGTCTGTACCCTCCCCACCAGACAGTGGCAGGGCATCCCACCTCTTTAATCCCCTTTGACCCTCTCTACCAGACTAGCCAGGTTTCATTTATGCATTGTGGCCCAATCGTGGTCCATTTGAATACCCATTATTCCTGGCCACCTTTAATGGCAGGGCTCCCAGATTCACACTTCTCCCTTGGGCATTCACCAGAAATACCTCACTTTTCGCCATGTTTTTATGCCCCCAAAAATGCACCGGATTTCCCCAGCAGGTCCATAATTTTCCCCATGCACTCCAGTGGGTTTGAAACATACAACAATAAATCATCAGCATACAATGACACCCTATGCTCCCTACCTCCCCTCACAATGCACTTCTACTGTCTGAAAGCCCACAGTGCCATTGCCAATGCGAATAACAATGAGGACAGCGGCATCCCTGCCTTGTTCCCATTTTAGTGTAAAATATCCCTAAGTCATCATGTTCATCCGCACACTCGCCGTGGGGCATGCATTCAACAACCATACCCATGAAACAAACGTCCTCAGGACCTCAAACAGGTGCCGCCATTCTACCCAATCAAAGGCCTTCTCCACATCCATTGATATGATAACCTCCGGCACTCTACCCTGTGACAGAGTCATTAGCACATTCAACAGCTTACTGATGTTGCTTGAAAACTGCTGCTCCTTAACAAATCCTGTCTGGTGCTCCAAAACCACCTCCAGTACACACCCTCCCAACTGCCTAGCCAACACCGTAGCCAAAACCTTCACATCCATATTCAGTAGGGAGATGGGCCTGTAGGACGCACACTCTGTCGGGTCTTTATCCTTCTTTAGGATCAAATAGAAGCTTGTGCCAGTGTGGCCAGCAACTCCCCCTTGCCAACGGCTCATTATACATAGCCAGGAGATGGGGCGCCAACTCTGTCAACAATTACAAAATTCTACCAGAAAGCCATGCCGCCCCTGGTGCCTTCCCTGGTTGCATCAACCCCACACACTTCACTATCTCCTGCAACCCCAATGGCGCCTCCAATCCCTGTCTTTTTCCATTCTCCACTTTCAGAAACACCAACACATCCAAAAAATGCCCCACAGCTGCGCCCTCCCCCCGGGGCTCAGGTCTATACAGCCCCCAATAGAAGGCTTCAAATGCCTCCTGGATTTTTCCCAGCATAATCCCCCATCCTGCCTCCCTCACCTGTGCAATTTTATGCACAGCTGCCTGCTGCCTCAACTGATGGGCTTACAGTTGACTAGCCTTCTTCCCATACTCATACTGGGCCCCCATTAATTGGGGAAGTTGACTCACCGCCTTCCCTATTGTCAACCGGTCAAACTTCCCCTGCAGTCTTTTCCTTTCTGCCAATAGTCCCGAGTAGGGGCCCCTGAGTACTTCCGATCCACCTCTACAATAACATCCACCAACCTCTTCCTCGCCTCCCTCCCAACTTTACCTGTGGGCCTTAAAAAAATAACTTTACCCCAGACCATCCACCTTCAATGCCTCCCAGAATGTGGGTACAGAAACCTCCCTGTTCTGATTAAGCTCCACCTAATTCTTTATAGCTAATGCTACCTTCTCGCAGAACTTTTTATCTGCCAGGAGCGCTAAATTAAACCTCCACCCTGGTCTCTGCACCGTTCCTGTTTCAAAACTCATGTCCACAAAATGCGGTGCATGGTCCGAAATTACTATCTCTGCGTATTCCGCCTCCACCATCCCCGACAGCAGTGCACTCCCGACCACAAAGAAATCAATACGGGAGTAGCAACGATGCACATAGAGGAGGAGGAGTATTCCCTCTCCCCCGGATGCCTAAATCTACATGGATCAACCCCGCAACTGGTCTATAAATACCCCCAGCTCCTTTGCTATCTCGGACCTGACCATTGACATGGGGCTAGATCTAACCACCCTCGGGTCCAACACACCATTAAAATTTCCCCCCCCCCCCAACCAGCTAAAGGAATCTGTCAAGTAATAGGAGGATCCGGGGGTTTTCTCACACATTATTTTAACAAGTTTCAGATTTCCACCTTAAAAGTCAAAATAAACCCATTTGTGCCATTCCATTCTGCCATTTGGTTGAGACAAACAGGCAGCACGGTGGCACAGTGGTTAGCACTGCTGCCTCACAGCACCAGGGACCTGGGTTCAACTCCGCCCTTGGGTGACTCTGGAGTTTGCACATTCTCCCCTTGTTTGCGTGCATTTCCTCCAGTTTCCCCCCACAGTCCAAAGATGTGGTTAGGTGGATTGGCCATGATCAACGTGTGGGGTTACAGGGCTAGGGCAGAGGAGTGGGCCTAGGTAGAGTGCTCTTTTGGAGGGTCGGTGCAGACTTGATGGACGAATGGCCTCCTTCTGCCCTGCAGAGATTCTATGGGTACTATTATAACTGAAGGAGAACACATCAAGGCCAGTAAATTCTGGTCATCAAAAGTAACAGCCAATCCCATTCGCAAAACCAGGAGATACAAGCACCAACTCTCATCATGTTCCCACCGCTATAAAAAAACTAAACAAAAAGATACCCGGGAAAGATTTCAAGGCTCTCACTGATATGTTAAACTCTTCTCTTACAGGTTTAACGGCCTAATTGTTTCCATTTTATTACATTTTCCATGGATATCATGCAAGGCATGATGAATACTTTGCTCCCTTTACATCTTTTTAGTCAGCTATTAATGATAGCTGCTACCACTGGGTTTCTTCCAACAATGTGCATATTTCTGCTCACTGCATTTAAATGTAGTGTCATATAACATGCTGTCACTTCAAACATCTCCACATAGGCAAAGGTTCAGATCCCAGGTCTGTTCACTTTAGAATTTCACTCGTTACCCATTTACTTAATCACAAGACCTCTTGAAAATGTAAAACAATCCCCTGATTAAAAACCTACCAACGCAGTTGTTGGTCTTGTCGTGTTTCTTCTTTTTTCCCTTCTTGTTCTTGCCTTTTAACTGAGACATGTCAGTTGTCATTTGTTGCTCTTCCTTGATTCCCCTAGTTTCCGAGCCTTCCACCTTCTCAGTACTTGAAGTTTTAGTGTTACATTTCCTGTCTTCACCAGTTTCAGCGTTGCCAAGAACACTGGCTCCCTTCCACTTGCCTTGCCTGGGCTCATCGCATTTGGCATTCATGGTTCTTGAAGTCTCTGCTGGCTTGCCATCATGATTCTGGTTTGTCTTGTGTTTGGCAGTAGGTACATGCTGTTTGGAACTCTGAATTTTGGGAGCTGTGGAGTGTTCATGCTCTTTTCTTGAAACCACGCTTTTGCCCTTGGTCTCCTCAGAACTCTGTTGCTTGGGCTGCCTTGGCTGTCTCCCACTTCTTGATGTTTGCTGTGTCACTTTCGACTCTGCAGTTGGTTTATGCAGCACTACTGCACCAGCGTCCCCCAGTCGTAGTGTGGAAATATTTTCAGCCTTTGAAGGCAACGAACAGCTGCCCTTTGACTTCTTTCCCAATGAATTTTCCAGTAAAATCATATCAGAGCCATTGTGCTCTTGATTTGTGATGACTGCGTGCTTATTTCCATTCAACAAATGATTCTGCACAATCCCTGGTGTTGACAAGGACAAGTTCAAATTGAGTTTTTGATGGTCTATTATTCCGGTTTCTTCTTTATCCATGATGCCATTGCTCTCTATCAGTAAGCCCTTCTCCACCGATGTCAGCTCTGGAAAGTCATCCTTGGGCAGATCACATAGACTGAAGTTCGCTTTGATGGAATCTCTGATCCGATCTTTAAGCTGCTCCAGTCTGGTGGTTAAGATGCTGCTCACTCGCTGCAATTCCACCTGGTGCCACAGCTCTTGCTGATTCAGTTTCTCTTCTATGTCATCCTGAATATGCTGGTTGAGCTTTGAAACTTTCTCCTCTATATCCTCTTGAACATGCTGGTTGAATATCAAGACTTTCTCCTCTATACCCTCTTGGATGTGTTGATTTATGACAGAAACATTCTCCAGATCCTGAATATGCATTGTAGATGGACATAATTTCTCTGGTCGTTGATCACACACCTCTGAACGGGCTTTCTCCTGCTAGAGCACAAACATGAATGAAACATTATAGTCAAGTATGCACTTTGTATCATCTGCACAATTAGAATTAGATGTGAACTCCAGGCTGGAATTTCAATAAGGCATTTGATACAAATGTAATAATTTGTACCAGTGCCTATTTAAATTGTGGAGGACTCCAATGCAAATTAACAAACTGCACTTTTGTAACAGTTATGTTAATGTAGGAAGACCACCCAAGACATTTCACAGAGCTATAAGGAAAATCTTTATTAAGCCACAGTGAGCGATAAGGAAGGATGATCAAAAACTTGATCAAAGAGGTGTCCTTTAAGAAGAATCTTAAAAAGGGCAGCACGGTGGGGCAGTGGTTAGCACAGCTGCCTCACGGCACCGAGGTTCCAGGTTCGATCCCGGCTCTGGGTCACTGTCCGTGTGGAGTTTGTACATTCTCCCAGTGTTTGCGTGGGTTTCACCCCCACAACCCAAAGATGTGCAGGATAGGTGGATTGGCCACGCTAAGTTGCCCCTTAATTGGAAAAAATTAATTGGGTACTCTTAAATTTATTTAAAAAAAAGAAGAATCTTAAAAGGAGGTAAGGGATGTAGAGATGTTGTGAAGAGAAATGTAGAGTGAAATATAGGTTATTAAAAGCACAGTTGCCAAAAGGTGGGCAAGGACAGCTGTGTGCACATGTAGGGTACACAGAATGGAGGTTCAATGCAAATGAGGTTTGCAGTGTTAGATGAGATGAGAGAATGGAAAACACTATGGACAGATATACAAACAAGAATGGAAGGAACAAATGAGGATAATTGTTATGGGCAAGCGGGAGTGATGCACAATTGTATACAGATTGTAGAATGTTAGCAAGTTGAACATTTTATGTTTTTATTACAGAAAAAAAAATTTGGTCCCAAAGTACCTATTTCATGCAAATACTCCCAATGAATCAAAACGACTTTTAAAGTTAAAAACAGCCTCATGCGCAGCTAGGTATAATTAATCAAGTCTCAGCAAAAACAAAACACGTCAAGGTTTACATCAAATTAAAAACAATTTAGTTCAAAGCAATTCAAGATAGGAGTGAAATAGCAGCAAGTTTAAAAAATAACACAATCAGTAATACTTTTACAGTCCACTTCCGACAATTGTCATATTTGTGATGTTAAAAAAGGAAGGGCTCAATACTCAGAAGACAGAATAAATTTAAATGAAGGAATTTTATTTTTTTAAATTTAGAGTACCCAATTTCTTTTTCCAATTAAAGGACAATTTAGCATGGCCAATCCTCCTAACCTGCACATCTTTGGGTTGTGGAGGTGAAACCCACGCAGACACAGGGAGAATCTGTAAACTACACACAGTGACCCAGGGCCAGGATCATACGTAGGTCCTCAGCGCCGTAGGCAGAAGTGCTAACCACTGCGCCACCATGCCGCCCAAAAGGAATTTTTAATTAGATTATATTTCCTTAGCATTGGTACAACCTCAAACCAGCAAGTCCCGACTCCTGCTCAGTCAATAACTTGGGTTGGGTGGCAGACTTAGCAACAAACATCTTATTTGTTCCTCTTCTAACTTGAAGCAAATCCAGGCTGCAGGGTGAAAACCCAAGGTACCAATTTCTTGGCCTACCTGTGTTTAAAACAGCTGTTGTAGGATTGCTACAGCTGTTGTAGGAATAAATCTCTACGAACACCAATTTACAGGTCCTTTTGGTACAAACTAGTGAACACAGCTGAATTATCCAAGTGTACCCCACAATATAAAGATCTAAAGGGTACATAAACAGGATTCTTCTTTGTAAGCAACAACCAATCGTCCTTTTTTTAAAATTTAGAGTATCCAATTCTTCTTTTTTCCAATTAAGGGGCAATTTAGCGTGGCCAATCCACCTACCTTGCACATCTTTGGATTGTGGGGGTGAGACCTTCGCAGACGAACTCCACAAGGATAGTGACCTGGGACCGGGATCAAACCCAGGTCCTCGGTGCTGTGAAGCAGCAGTGCTAACCACTGAGCCACTGTGCCACCTCAATCTCACAAAGCTAGCAAAACAAAATAGCAAAGTGTACCTTTTTCTGCTTGTGCCGTGCCCGTTTGGCTGCTTTGGCACTGTTGACTGGTTTCTGTTCTGAGCTGTTAATGTAGTTTAACAGATCTTCAACATTCCTTTCATCTACTGGTGGTTCTCGGATGGACCCATTACTTGATTTTTGCGGGAGCTCCTCCTTGCGTTTCGTCAGCCGCGTCCTTAGCTTCTCCCGGATTTCAGTGTAATTTCTACTCGTCGGAGCTGCAGGAGGCTTAAACAGAATTATAAATGTAATTATTTTTACAACACAAGAACAAGTTATTATAGCACGCTGCACGTGTAGCAAAGTCTAGCATGCATTCTTGATTTTTGAAATTTAGTCTCAAAATGGAACTTCATTCGTACATTGAAGCTTTTAATTCTTTAATAACTCATTTTATTTACGATTTTGTACGGGCCATAGCTTTCGCCTAGCGGCATAAAGTCCTGGAATTACAACAGTGTAAAGACGCTTACCTAAACTGGAAAACTTTGCTGAAATCTCTGCCAGCTGGAGCCGTTTGGGGCTTGCAGCTACACAGAGTCCCCAAAGGCCACAATGCAGTGCAACGAGCTCAGGGAGGCCAAGTCTCCTTTTTTCCTGTACTGGCTACTGGAAAACAGATAGGCTTGAAGGGCCCAGCAGCTGGCCAGGGAGAAAGTTAGTGTCCAGATAAGTGGATGGAATTTGGCAGGGTTGAGTCAGGTTGAGCCTGGGGTGGGGGGCTCAGTCTGGGTGCTTAACATAGTTATGCTGAAGTTAGAAGTGTTATTAATCCTTCTAACTCTTTCAAAGTAACTATTGGTGTAAAACCATCCGAAGTTCATGATTCAAATCGTTTTGCCGGATGGTTCCCAGCACTGCAAAGTTGTCCAGAGGAAGTTAGAGCTTTTGGATAATTGCCAGGTAAACCTTTACCTTGGAATATCCGAGAGGGATTACCCAGTGCATCTTTGTAGTGACCCTACCAAATCCAACACTCGGGAGGCCAGGAAGTTACAGACCTATGTCTTTTCTCTTTCCCCTCACAGTAAATAAGCTTTATACATTCACCCGCAACCATTCTAAACTTGGATGATGCCAATCATATACGCCATACAATTTCCAAAAGTATCCATGGAGCCAACCAATGTGTTTTCCAAACAATGCTGCAGTAGTTCTACTTTTATCACATCATCATTAAAATCAGATTTCAAAGGAAGGATTGGAGAAAATATGCTGTTTGGACATAATATAGGTGAATCGAGTATGTCAATCGCAAGACTCTGGCAGTTACCAAAATCCTGTACACTTGAAATTACTGAAGTATTGCACAAAATAGCTATTGCAAATGTATAATTTTGAGACGTCTCCTTGAAATTTGAACTTCTTGGTCCAAGTGAAATATCTTAATTTAGTGTCTTTCAAATCTACAGGTTGCCGTAAACGCTCAGACTCTGAATTTCTTTTGAAATGTATAAAATGGTTTGTAAATAAACTCAATTCAGCTGAACAAATTTACAATATTATCTTTCTAGCTAGGTTGCACTCACCGGTCCATGACCAAAGAACTCGCAATAACAACAATCACAGTATTTTCCTTCCTTCTGATTGGCAGTGTGAGATGTGCATGAACTGTGCTCCGAACAGCTATCGTCTTCTTCCAGACTTTCATCTGCATTGTGCATCTGTGTGGGGCTGTAGGCAGTTTCATTTGTGCACAAACGACTCTTGCACGACTGGTCCCTAGAAGAGGCAACAAACCAAATTTCAAAATAAAGAATTGCAGCAGCTCATGTACCTCCAGCAAACTGTAGAAGGCTTGATGATTTTAATCTCTAACAGATGTTCTAGAAACAATGCATCAGGAAAAACTTATCCTGACTTCAACATACAATTGTGCAGCCATTCAAAAAGCATCATTTAATCCTGTTATATTCATTATTCTTTTAAAGACTTTGCAGACATTTTCAACATTCCTTTATAGAACCGCAGAATGGTTATGGCACAGAAAGAGGCCATTCAGCCCATCGTGTCGGCGTCAGCCAAAAAGAGAGAAAAAATAAACTAGCCGCTCATTTTAATCCCACTTTCTAGCAGCTGGTCTTCAGCTTTGCAGGTTACAGCATTTCAGGTGCAGATCCAGGTACCTTTTAAATGAGTTGAGCATTCCACCAACTTAGGCAGTGAATTCCAGACACTCGCCACCCTCTTAAGTGAAAAGGTTTTCCTCATGCCCCCACTAATCCTTCGTACAATCACCTCAAATCTATGCCTCCTGGTAACTGACCCCTCAGCTAGGGGAGACATGTATTTCATGTCCATCATTAGGGCAGCACGGTAGCATTGTGGATAGCACAATTGCTTCACAGCTCCAGGGTCCCAGGTTCGATTCCGGCTTGGGTCACTGTCTGTGCGGAGTCTGCACATCCTCCCCGTGTGTGCGTGGGTTTCCTCCGGGTGCTCCGGTTTCCTCCCACAGTCCAAAGATGTGCAGGTTAGGTGGATTGGCCATGATAAATTGCCCTTAGTGTCCAAAATTGCCCTTAGTGTTGGGTGGGGTTAGTGGGTTATGGGGATAGGGTGGAGGTGTTGACCTTGGGTAGGGTGCTCTTTCCAAGAGCCGGTGCAGACTTGATGGGCTGAATAGCCTCCTTCTGCACTGTAAATTCTATGAATTCTATGCTCATGTCTCGGCTCTTCAATTTTTTATACCTCAAGTAGATCACTCCTTAGCCGCCTCTGTTCTAAGAAAACAGCCTATCACGTCTCTCCTCATAAATTGCAATTTTCAAGCCCGCGCAATATTCTTGTAAATCTCCTCTGCACACACTCCAGAGCAATCACATGCTTCCTGTAATGTGGTGCCCAGAACTGTACACAAAGTTACAGCTGTGGCCTAACTAGTGTCTAATAAATTTCCATCATTATATCCCTGCTTTTGGATTTGATATCTCACCCAGTAAAGGAAAGCATTCCATAGGCTTTCTTGACCACCTTCAACGAACTGGACATGCAGTCTCACGGTCTCACTTCCTCAACTCCTATTAAGATCTTCCTTTATTGAGTATTCCCTTACTTTGATTGCCTTCCCCAAATGCATTACCTCACACTTTTCCTGATTGAATTCCATTTGCCACTTTTCCATCCACGCTACCAAACCATTGATATTGTTCTGGAGTCAACAGCTATCCTCTTCACGATAAACTACAGAATCAATTTTGTGTCAACTGAAAATTTCCCAATCATGCATCCTACATTTAAGTCCAAATCATTAATATATACAACAAACCGCAAGGGCGCCAACACGGAGCCCTGTGGAACATCACTGGAATCTGTTTTCCATTCACAAAAACGTTCCTTTGTTCCCCGTCACTGAGCCAATTTTGGACCAGACCTGCCACCTTTCCCTGTATTCAACGAGATATCACTTTTCTGACCAGTCTGCCATGTGTGAGGCCTTCTCAAATTCCTTACTGAAATCCACAAAGATAATATCCATCGTACTACCCTCATGAATCCTCCTTGTTTCTTCCTCAAAAAATTCTATTAAGTTTTGTTATTCTGCATATTTTCCCTTTTCAAGACTGACAAGTTAAAATCTTGCTTCTACACTGCACCACCTACAGGCAGAAAATGGGTACAACAAAAACAGTTAAACGTAAAAGAATGGAATTCAGCATTAAAGCATAATACACAAACTAAAGAGTAGGCTTTCAGCTGTTTTGGACTGCAAAACGTGTTCAAATTCCTTCAGGCACTGAAAATGCAGTTTTGAATTAACTTGGGAGGAAATGGTGCAAAATCATGAGAAAAAATAACACTTAACGATAAAATAAACATCCAAATCCAATCATGAAATCATTTAGAAATTTAAATAAAAGTTTTGGTAATAGAGACAGCACAAAGTAGGAGTGTAAAATTAATCCATTGAAAAATAATTTTAAATATTCAAAAAGACATGGAATTGTTGAACTATGAATAAAGTATATTTTCTAAAACACCCCCACCCTGCAAACCACACATATTGCTAACAGACCCTCTTTCCATTTTGTCAACTTCAGAGCAAATGAGATAATTGATTGAAATGCATCTTTATGCTATGGAAAATCCCACATTAAATTAAACATGCCCCTCTTGGGTCTAATGAACAGAAAGTCAAGATGGGCCAATCAAAACAGTCTCTACCATCACAGCCTTGAGGATATTTTTTAGGATTTGAGGCCAGCAAAGGAACGTTTCCTCAGCGCTCCACTAAAAACGATTCACCAATCAGGAGGACACCTTCACCAGTTGTCCCAACACAGAAGATTTAAAGGGGCTTCCCAGTATTTTTAGAGATTGGAGTTCAAGAAAATCTCAGGCTGCAGCAGGTGAGGAATATGGAGCTCATAGCAGGCGGAGAGAACAACAAAAGATGACCAAACCCATATAGGCACCAGAAAAGAACAGCAAAGGAGCCAACAACATCAGACAGAAGTAAACTTCATTGAAGGGAGGTACAAGCAGACAGCCATGGGAGGTTAGAATTTCTGTACAGAAGGCTTAGGTTTTTGAAAGTACTTTGACGAAATGTTTGAAACTCACATGGAATTCAAATCTCAATTTTCTACAAGTTTCTCATGTGAATAGTAATACAAATGAAATTAAACATCTATAAGACCGAGATTAATTACAAGTACTGTCAATGTTGGTACTTTGAACATATACCGATAGTTCCTTCAATAAATGTGGAAATGTTTTAACATTAAAGAAAGCAATTACTTTTGGTATGGTGTTTAACCATGACCTGACCTAAAATGCTTTAATCATATGTAATCCACTCGCTGATTGCAGCAGATGGATCCGACCCCCTGCCTAACTCTTGTGTTGTACAAGTTAATGTTACATTTTAAGGAACAGGCCCTTCGGCCCTCCAAGCCTGTACCGGTCATGATACCAACGTTTGCCAAAACCCTCAGCACTTCCTTGTGCCATATCTCTCTGTACCCTTCCTATCCATGTGTTTGTCAAGATGCCTTTTGAACGCCGTTAATGTATCCACGTCCACAAAGTCCCCTGGCAAAGCGCTCCACGCACCCCCCACCCTCTGTGTAAAAATCCTGCCTCGCACATCTCTTCTAAACTTTGCCCCACGCACCTTGAAGTGCTGTTCAAGCTAAGCAATTAATTTGGAGACTTAGGTGCTTGGTGGACCTATTTTCCCCAGCGTGTACTAAATTTAGAGGGAGGGAGGCAAAACCTCAATGTCAATAATTCTTTAAAAATGAAGCATCCATTCACTTTAACTACAATCTCCAATATTTACGTAGGTACCAGACATCTAAGGAGGCAAATACTAACCTGCAGATGCCATTGCCTGGAGCAGCTGGGTTTGGTGAGGCTGTTACTGGGCAAGCTCCATTATAGTGGCTGGTACAAATAGGGGAAGCTGCTGTAGTCTTTGGGAAAGAAGATAACCCATTGTTAGAAATATGAGGGCTAGTACTTGGAGGCACTGGAGTCACAAGCACACCTGTAGAAACAGCAGCAGAGGTTTTCGAAATCAAGGACACATCTGGAGATGCAGCCGTTGCCACAGCAACTGCAGAAGTCTTGGGTACATGAGGCAGAACTTGTGGGATACCAGACGTCATAGATGGCCTCCGATTTGAATTAGTGGAGGTTACAGTGTTGTGCTGCATGGTGCATGAGGTTGCAGATGTTGCATGTCCATGTTGATGAATGGAAACCGTTGGCTCATTAATAACTTGAGGAGGAGACTTTGGTGCTGTAAGAGGATGCTGATGGGAGGACAGGCCAGTGGGACTGTTGGGAGGTGCCGCAAGGACAGAATACCTGTGATCTTCTGAGCAGTGGAACTCGCCACCTGGAAGACAAAATCCTGCAGGTTATACAAAGAGTACAGCCTGAACATCAGTCGAACTCAAGAATTGGAACACCAAGTAATTTAGTCAAAAACGCTGATTTTTGTATCTGTATACGCGCTGATATCGGTACACCACATTACGGAATTAAACTGAAAATTGAGATGTCTATGAACATGTGAAAATATTGAAAATAAGCATAGCAATCATCAAATACATACTGGTACATAATGCAGACTAAATGGGAAAATCAGGAATAACATTAAACTTTCTAAAAACTGATCGCCCATTTTAGTCGCTGTTATGGCCTGCAACATCCATATTGTCACCAGCAATTTCCTTTACTACACATCATTCTGGTGTGTCAGTTCTGCTTTACAGATACTGATGTGCATTTCCTACTATGCAGGTGTCAAATATGAAACCAACAGATATACCACATTGGAAA
Source organism: Scyliorhinus torazame (assembly GCF_047496885.1). NCBI lineage: Eukaryota > Metazoa > Chordata > Chondrichthyes > Carcharhiniformes > Scyliorhinidae > Scyliorhinus > Scyliorhinus torazame. The sequence continues at coordinate 211,420,268 of NC_092713.1, read as the reverse complement.
GCATTAAAGTTGCAAAACCCCTAATCCAGTGTCCAATTTTTGATTTATGTTAAAATATATTTGCCTCAAAATTTGAAATCACAGAATGGTTACAGCACAGGAGGATGCCATTTGGCCAATGTATCTGCTTTGGCTTTCCGAAGGAGCAATCCACTTAGTGCAACTCCCCCAACGTATCCCCATAGGCCTGCACCCAATTTTATCTTGAATGCTTCAACTGAACCTGTCTCCACCAAGTTCTCAGGCAGTGAGTTCCAGAACCCAAACACTTGCTGTGTAAAATGTTTTTTCTTCATCCTTCTTTTTCCAATTGCCTTAAATATGTGCCCTCTTACTCTTCTACCAATGGGAAGTTTTTCTTTTATCTACTCTATTCAGACCTTTCATGATTTTCTACACCTCCATAAAATCTCATCTCAACCTTCTCTTCTCCAAGCAAAATAGATTCAAGTTCCTCATCTCTGGAACCATTTTCATGAATATCTTCTGCACCCTCCAATGCCTCCACATCCTTCAAAGTGTGGCACCCAGAACGGGACACCCTACTTTAGTTTGAGGTTGAACCAGTGTTTTATAGAAGTTTAATATAATCTCCTTGCTTTAGTACTCTTATACCACATATTAATAAAGCCTGGGATTCTGTATGCTTTATTAACCATTCTCAACTTGTCCTGCCACCTTCCATTACTTATGCACATAAATACCCAGGCCCCTCTGCTGCAGCACCTACTTTAGAATTGTACTCTTTATTTTATATTGTTTCTTCACATTCTTTCTACCAAAATAAGTCACTTCATACTTCTATGCATTAAATTTCACCCAGTACTTCTCCGTCCATTCCACCAACTCGTTAACACTCTTTTCAAGTTCTACACTATTCTCCATTCACAATACTTCCAAATTTCATATAATCACATTTTGAAATTTTGCCCTGTACACCACAGTAAAAGTCACTCATGTGTGTGCCAGGAAGAACAGGTCCAAACACAAGAACATGGGGAACTCCACTATAAACCTTTCTTCAGTCCGAAAAATATCCATTAATCGCTACTGTCCATTTTGTGTTATTCAGCCAACTACTTCCCTTTTTATTCCGTGAGCTGCAACTTTCCTCAAGTTTGTTGTGCGGCACTTTATCAAATGCCTTTAGAAGTCCATGTACACGGCATCAACAGCTTTACCCTCATCAAACCTGTTAACTCATCAAAAAACTCCATCAAGTTGTTCAACACGATTTGCCTGTAATATATCCACGTTAGCTTTCCTCAATTAACCTGCATTCACCTAAGTGACTATAAATTTTGTCTCAAATTATTGTTTCTCCCCAGTAGCTGGGCTTACCTTCACACCTTTTTTGAAGAAGAGTGTAACATTTGCAAATTCTCCAGTCCTCGGGTACAACCCCAAGTTTAAGACTGGAAAATTAAGTCCAGTGCCTCTGAAATTTCCACTCGCATTTCCCTCAGTATCTTTGGATGCATCTCATCCAGTCCTGGTGCCGTATCAAGTTTATGTAGACTGTCTACCAAATTCTGCCTCCTTGTCAATTTTAAACCCTTCTAGTGTTTTAATTACCTCCTCTATCACAAAAATAAATGGGACAATTCAAAATTCATAACAAACGAAGGAGGAAAGGCCGTACACTGTAGTCAAAAATGAGCAAACTTGCAAACCAGCTCACAATTGCCAAGCTCACATGCAACCTTATATAATTTACTTGCCAATGGCAATCCACAAGAATTCATAAGTCACCTGTACAGTTCCACCCAATGGAAATATTTTTGAAGGGGTGAGCTCAAAATTTCTGAATAGGAATTTTGCATTCACATGCAGACTCATGGTACCTGTATTTCTTTTCCCAAAGGAAGAACATATAATGTATCATTGATATCATGCACGATAGTTACAAAAGCAACCTTTAATTTCATTTTAAAATGAGTTTCACTGTACCTTTGATCTGTTCCAACTCCAGGACAGAATGCATTAAACAAGGTAGCCGATTGCAACGTAATAGGGCATCAACAAATACCATTCGACAGGACTCCGGTAAAGAGTTTACAGGACATTACCTGGTGGCGTTGGTCTTCTGGACATGTTCTTACATTGCACAGAACTGGTTTTTACAGAGACACAGGAGGGCGATCTTGAACAATCACTAGTTACCCTGCTTGATTCCTAGTAAAACACAAATAGGAAAGTACAGGAAGAAAACTCAATATTAGAATTTAATCGGAATATATGAACTTGCAATAACTGAAAGGTAAATTGTCCCAGACAGACAACTACAAAGTTAAAATATCCAAAAAAAAACATAGGAAGGAATCGTCGAAACCATTCCATACTTTTAGCATTGTTGCATTGTGCAAGATGGTCACTAGTGTCAAATACATCAATCAGTAAGATAAAATACAAATTATTCTGTGATTCAATCACCAATATGTAAACCTGTTCTGTTACAATGTATTGCAAATGCAAGGATTTGGACTAAGTCCATCACCATACCTATACAGATATGGCAAAGTTGTATGGTAATTGATGGATTTTAAAACTAAATCCATCATCTATTATATATAGTGATTGTTGACCAAGTGACAAAATCCACTGGGCCAACAAATTGACATTTGTCTCAGGCTTAAACTGGTCGTTTTAAACTTCTCTAAGTTTAAGTAATTTTTAAGTCACTTTGATCGAGCATATAAAATTAATGCTAGTTTAAGTTCTGCATTTCCAGAACGTGTTCAGTCAGTTCATTGTCACTCAAGAGAGCAAGCCAACATTACTTGCCACTCTCTTGAGTGAAACAACATTGCTGTTTCGCCCAAACCAACAAGTTTCCTGCAAAGAAACATTAATTAAAGAAACATAATCCAGCCCACCATTTGCTAGATTAGTTAGCTTACCTTTTTGGGACTCATTTTCACAAATTCGTTTGATGTCCCTGGGGGACACGAAACATTACAGCAAATCAAATTTAAGCATTCCACAGCAGAGAAAAATATAATACACATATTTAGGTTTCATTTTAGGGCCATCTTAGAGTTCCTCTATACTCAAACCTAACCTGCTAAATTATCAATGCTCCCAATTTTGGATATGGAATGTAATCACTGATAAAATGTATTACGAACAGGGCGGGGGTTTAAGTTAAATGGCACTGATCATTCCTCTCACCACCCTTCCACAAACAGAAAGGTGGTTTAATTTGTTTGCCTCTTTATAAGCAATGGTATTTCCCAAACCCCTCAATTTTTAAGAAATCCAATTTTCTAGTAATAACGCCATAGCAAATGTGAGTTAGGATGAATTTAAGAGGGTTTGTTTATTTACACACACTCAGACTGCGAAAAGAGGGCTCGTAATGTTCCCTTCGTATTCAGATAATAAAGAGAGGGACAGACAAAATAAGGATTTACAGAACAGAAACCACAGAAAATAAATGTTGGTTCACATGGGTTCCAAATTCCAAAATCAAACTCCAATGAATTATTCCTTCATGGAGATCAGTGGGCTAAAACACGATGTATAATTTTTTCTAGGTGGTGTTGAATTCATATACGAGTTAGGCATTCAGAGATGAATAAGCCTTGTAGGTGATGGTATAGAAGCTCCAGCAGAAGTAGTACAGATGGAACCAGGTTTCAAACTGGGCCAGAGCTCCTTTGGTGTGGCCTGCTAATCAGATGTTAAACAGCAGACTGAGCCTTTCATGGCAGAAAGGCTTGTTCCACAAGCCAGAGGCTCATGTCACATGACTGCCACCTCTCCACAATCTTTGGCAAAATCTTTGCATCCATCGTCTGGATTCCAAAATCTGTCAAATATCTTTTTAGTGGCTGAAAGGAAGATTGCGGGGCCTTTGTCTCAGCAGATAATCCATCTCCTTCCAGTCAGCCTGGATTATTAAATGCAAATGTCCTTTATTTAGTTATTTTTGAATGCCCAGTCCACATGGGTCATCAGTGGCGACAGTGGGAGTTTTCCTAAAACTGCCAAGTGGTTTCTTTTGTTCAAGGGTCACAGATAGAGACAGTTTCAGCCACTTAAAGGTTATTGTTGAGTTTTTAAAAATTAAGAAATAACAATCAGCATACCTACATATGTGTTACAAAATATACAGTGTGAGGTCGTAGTCCCTCACAAAAGGTAGAAATAAATTCAATAGAAGACTTAAAAAGGGAATTGGATAAATTCCTGAAGGAGAATAAAATGCAGGTTAACAGGAAAAGAGCAAGTAATAGGACTAAACAGATAAGAACGGGTGCAAACTTGATAGGTTCAACGATCTTCTGTGCTGCACTATTCTACGATTCTAACACTTCAACATACAGAAAGCATATTTGCTTATTCAATTTAGATTGTAGTGAAAAAAAGATTTATTTTTTAAATAATTTTTCTTGCCAATTTTATTCCCTCCCCTCAATTTCTGACTCGAGGTGCGTGTCTGTGAGCACTGTCCAATTTCCAAATCACTCACATGCAAGCTTTGACTGCGAAACTTTGATCTCATGAGAGCATCACAACTGAACTTAATCCTGTACTTGCCCGATATTCATACATGCACACTTGCAGCAAATAGAAAATAGCAAGCTGAGAAATTAGAAAACAGGAACTCTCGGCTTTCCTGATTTCCTTGCCCCCTTCTCAATAGCCCAGAAGCAGGAGGTAAGAGTTATATCATCCCAGCTGAGATAATTCTAAAAGCTGAACCTGCAACTTTGCATGCATGGTTCAACTACTTATCGAAGAAACCCAATTTCAAATATTCACTCAAGAAAAATGTAGCACATTTTATCCCAGGCATAGATCGTCTGCAAGCAGCTGTGCACCAGAGATCCAATCAATTTGCAAGACCACAAAACAACTCTTCTGGTTTCAGCTCACTTCCCTTCCTGAGACCCCGCCATTTGATTTGATATCTGAGCAGATCAAAGCAATCTCGTCACTTTACTGAATTTTTTTTTTTTTATAAATCGGCAACCGTCCCCGATAACTATTTCTAACAAATCCCATTTCAGACATCATAATGGTTTAATTAAACACCAGTAACTAACATTTACTTATAATAGTTCATTTACACTTAACCATTAAGTCCTAAATACAAAACACTGTGCTAGTGTCTACAAACACAAATCCACATACTACTGTGTGCATTCAGAATCCAACGATTGCCACTCTTTCCGAGTATAGCCATGCTCACACATTGCCCAAGAGATTTATAGATGAACAAAAATTAATTTCACTTGTTTGTGAATACTTGTAAAGGAAAAACAACTCTTTTGCTCACTATTTAAAACAAAGATAAAGGGCATGATTCAGTGGGAAAAAGTTGAAGTCTGCTTTTGGATATGTTTCGCGGGGTGTTTCTCGGCAGGTGCAGCGCCGAGATTCACCCTGCTATTCACCGGCACTTTGCCAGTTTTTTGGGCCTCAGGGAGTTTCTCCCCGCTGAAGCCTCACTTCAGCTGATTCTCGCCAGCAGGAGAGGCTCCTCGCAGATTGGGCACCACAGCCACCCCACCTGACCGGGGTCCTTGGAAACCCCCACACTCCTCTCCGCCGCTCCCCCCCCCCCCCCCCCAAAACAATTGGCACGGTGACACGGTAGCACAGTGGTTAGCACTGTTGCTTCACAGCACCAGGGACCCGGGTTCAATTCCCGGCTTGGGTCACTGTCTGTGCGGAGTCTGCACGTTCTCCCCGTGTCTGCGTGGGTTTCCTCTGGGTGCTCCAGTTTCCTCCCACAGTCCAAAGATGTGCAGGTAGGTGGATTGGTTACGCTAAATTGCCCCGTAGTGTCCAAAAGTTAGGTGAGGTTGCAGGGTTTCGGGGATAGGGTGGGGGTGTGAGCTTAGGTAGGGTGCTCTTTCAGGGGCTGGATGGCCTCCTTCTGCACTGTAGATTCTATGATCCAAGTGCCAAGGTGCCAGGGGGAGTGCCTGGGTACCCCCCTGCCCTGTCTCCGATCATCCGGGGATCTCTCGAGACCCATCGAGTACCGGCACACCTGTTCCACATTTGTGCTGAACGGTCCACTGGCAAGGTCTCGAAGGTGCGGGCGCTGACTCTCGGGTGCCAGGTGCATACGGCATCTTGCTATTTAAATGAGCCTCTCTGCTCATTTAAATATGCAGAAATAGATCACGCCCAGCAAGGATGAGATCCAGATTGCGCTGGGCGAAGCGAGTCGAGTGACTCACGATCGGCCCAGAGCTGAGCCAGATTTGGGGCTGCCCCGTGATTCACGGACGTAATGCAGTGGCTGAATCACGCCCATAGTGTTTTGCTCTTTAAGAACCCCATTTCCTAATTACGTTCCCTCAGTTTCTGGGTTCCTATATTAAATCATTTTATTTTCTCTGTGTAGTGCTTTTTCACAAATTAATAGTGTTGCCAGCATGATTTTTCCAATGTCAAATGGAACCCCATCACATGATCTACACTCCAATACCTGTTTCAAGGAACCATCTGGTTATTCTGGGATAAATCAGTAAATTAACCACAGGATAAAATTTCTACATTTTCAGTCATTTAATTAAAGAACATTTTAATCTTTATATTTTCAAAATACATTTCATATTTTAATTCAAGCTTAACATTAAAGCAACTCTTATTCCAGTTTCACATACCATATCTATACTTTATTAAAGGAGATGGAAAGTTTATTAGATAGATTCTTCAACGAGCTAAACAGCAGCCACACAACGTAATGCTACCATCCACTTTATAACAAATCCCCTATTTATATCCAGATTTATATAACAATAAACTAAATTCAATTAAATTAAATGAGTTCAGTAAATGCAAGAACATTTGCTAACCTTCTTAGAGCTTATCAGTGCATTAATATTAAAGTAAAACCACAGAACAGAGGTTGTCCAGCCTCACCTCTGATTGGCAAATGCATGGAGAAACTGTGTGATCCAACTGGGTATGAGCTACTACCAAAGCAGGCTGCACAAACTGGATCTTGCTGTGATGAATAACTGCAATCGTTAGTATGTTATCAACATTACTCTTCCATTTGGTCTATTTCCTCATATTCACCTCTAGATCAGAGGACCTTCACTTTGAAGACAATATATAAACACTGAGATACTGAATCAGGAATCACGCAGGCTTTAGGCCAAGTCCAACTCCACTACAGTGCTGGGTTTCTTCATTGAGAACTTGGCCTTATATAGTGACTCATGGTGGGAGGATACAGGACAAAATTTATAAAAGTGAAAAGGAATTATGAGAACTGGGCACAGTGGCTGAAGGTCCAATGCTTGGTTTTTTGAAGTGCTGAATTAGACTCAATATCTTGCATTATAGAGGGAGAAACTTCACCAGGCTTCCCTCTCCTTTCAATTGTTCTTAAGATAGATTGCTGGAAAAATGTCCATAGACATTGTATAAGAGCCATTGCTGAATTCTCCACTATCAACATCTTGGGAGTTACCATTGTCCAAAAACTGAGCTGGGCAAGCCATATAAATGCTGTGGCTACAAGAACAGGTCAGAGGCTGGGGATCCTGCAGCGAGTGGCTGACCTGACTCCCCAAAACCAGTCGACCATTTACAAGGCACAAGTCAGGAGTGTGATGGAATACTCTCCACTTGCCTGGATGAGCGCAGCTCCAGCAACACTGAAGAAGCTTGATCCCATCTAGGGCAAAGCATCGCACTCAATTGGCACTCCTCCAACATTCACTTCCATCACCACCGACAAACAGTGGTAGCAGTGTGTGCCATCTACAAGGTGAACTACAGGAACTCACCAAGACTCCTTAACCAGCACCTTCCAAACCCACGACCGCTATCGTCTGGAAGGACATGGGCAGCAGAAACCTGGGACCATCACCTGGAAGTTCTCCTCCAAGTCACTCATCATCCTGACTTGGCAAGTATGTTACCGTTCCTTCACTGTTGCTGGTCAAAATCCTGGAACTCCCTCCTTAGCAGCACGATGGGTGCACCTACACCTGAGGGACTGCAGTGGTTCGAGAAAGCAGTTACCAACACCTTCTCAAGGGCAACTACGCATGGGAAATAAATGCTGGCCGAAACAGCAACGCCCACATCACATAAATTAATTTTTTTTTAAACATGATCAATATCAACTGGGATGAAGCTCTAGACTGGATCTCTAGATTGCTGAATGCAGCGGGGGTGGGGCTGGTCAAGGTGAGGGATTTGTATTTGGAAGAAGGGTTCGCCAGTCTGAAAGAGCTAAGGGAGAGGGTAGAGCTAGCACGGGGGAGTGAGTTCAGGTATCGGCAGGTTAGGGACTTTGCACAAAAAGTCTGCAGGGAGTTCCCTAGGTTGCCGGGATACGCCCTGCTGGAGATGCGCCCTGCACCCAGATGTGGAAGGGGAGGGAAAAATTGGGGATATATACAAGTGGCTGGGGAAACAGGGAGGCGAGTGGTTGGTGAAAATCAAGGAGAAATGGGAAACGGAATTGGGAAGGGAGATCAATTGAGGAATATGGAGTGAGGTACTGCGAAGGGTAAACGGGATCTCCTCTTGAGCAAGAATGAGCCTGATACAGTTTAAGGTGGTGCACAGGGTGCATATGACTGGGGTGAGAATGAGTGGGTTCTTTCAGTGGGTAGCAGATGAGTGTGAGAGGTGTGGGCGAGGGTCCAGCGAATTACGCACACATGTTTAGGGGTTGCGAAAAATTGGGAAGATTCTGGGCGGGTGTGTTCGTGGTCCTAGCCACGATAGTGGAGGAGGGAGTGGACCAGTACCCTTTGGTGGCGATATTTGGGGTTTCAGAGAAGCCGGAGCTCATGGAGTGGAGGAAGGCCGATGTCGTAGCCTTCGTCTCTCTGATCGCACGGCGGCGGATTTTGCTGGAGTGGCGGTCGGCATCGCCACCGGGGGTAGCAGCTTGGTTGGGTGACCTGTATGACTTCCTGCGGTTAGAGAAGATAAAGTATGAGGTAAGGGGCTCAGCAGGGGAGTTTGAGAAAAGTGGGGGATGTTTGTGACCATGTTTGAGGAGCTGTTTGGTGCACGGGGGTGGGGGGAGAGGTGGGGGAGGTGAAAAGGGGGGAAAATCTGTACAGACTGTATAGTTGATTGTTGGGAAATATGTTTCCCGGGGTGTTTATTTGCTGTCACCCATTTTGATACTGTTTGTAATAAAATACATTTAGAAAAATAGACTGCTGAATGCATTGTTATTTGCCCAAAATATTTTCAGATTCTCAGCATCTCTTCCCTGACAGCACATTCAAGTTTATTACTGTTTCTCTGAAGCTAGGAAAATGTTTAATACCCTCTGCTGATCACAATGGTTAAAGTAATTCATCTCAAGAACAAAATGCACCATCACCTCCCACACTCCAACCCTTTCATCCACCAAGCTGGACATCAGACTGGATACAATATTGTAGCAGGTTCTCCCAACTGCATATTTCCTGCACTCTTCTCCCTTCCAATTCCAATATGCATCCATACCTTTGTACATGTGCCATTTGGAGTGGCTGTGCATGGCTGAAGTTGCTGTAGCTGTTGTTGATGAGAATTATTGGATACCAGTGTCTGCCTATGCACTTGATGGCAGCAGTGGATTGCAGAGTGGTGATACTTTTCTGTTGGTAACCTGTGGGGATTGGAGACTCCATCTCCTTCTGCCATAGTTCTTACTGAGTCATCAGTCACCTCTTCTTTATGTGTCTGACATTCACCCTGTCCCACCTGTAATAACAAAATAAAACATTATTCATTTCTAGACTCACATGCAGAGTGGACATCAGAAGTCAATAAAAGTAAATTCATAAATTACATAAAATGATCATGTTGCACAGAAGGGTCAAGATAAAATGAAGTACAGCTGAACAGCGTAGAAAATTATAACTTGGCAACAATTTCCATTTTGACAATCAATGCATCCTTGCTTCCTATTTTTTTGCATACCTGAAGCTAACGCACATAATATGTTTCATCATATGTTGAAAACAATACTGTACACCAGACAATTATGCCATGATCTTTCTAGTTCTTCCCTTCAGGTCACACAACACAAGAGCTCTGGTACAGAAAGACCATCAATCAACAAATAAACAACATTACTACAGTAGTTTTCCAATTTATGGATTTGTGACATTGTCTGCAGAGATGCACACACTCCTTTTGCAAACACTGGCACATTCTTGTCCTTACTTCTGAAAGGCCATCAACTACACAAGTGAAAACTGTTTTTTCATTAACATACAATAGAAAGAACGCACTGTGTAGAGTTTTGAAAGAATTGAAAATTCAAAATTTGTATTACATATTACATAGCACGTGTTCTGAACAATGCACGATTTTTAAGTTGAATATATATATATATATATATACTTGTGTATTCAGGTAAAATGGTTTCAGTTTCATTTAGGTTGTTTGTGTGCCTTGGTGCATGGGAGTCTGGATAGAGTCCTTACTAAAATGTCAGATCTTGTGGGTTTATTTATATACACTATTTTTAATGAGGTTTTACAACCTCTGAAGTAAAACAGATGGGTTAAACGTTTAATGATTGCAGGAAGAAAAACACAAAGTAGAAAAAAAAACCTTCTGCTGCCAAGTAATAGTGATCCAGTGACAGACACAGAAAAGACAGGTGTGTTCAGGAATTGTAAGCTCTCTGATAAGAAACACTGCCAGGTAGTTGACTGAATAGTAAATTATAGAACTCAGTAAACTGATCAGTTTAGCAGGGGTGGTACTCGAAGACTGAGTTTAAGGAACTCATTTGCTTAATCTGATTTAGTTCGGAGGTTGCATGTACCATGTGTTACGATCCCAGCAAATTCTGGACAAGTCAGGTCCATTAAACGGCAGTTTGAAAACCTATTTGCTAGAGCAATGGGTAAATCATCCTTAGTCACATATCCTAAAGTAAAACAGAACAAAATGTAGAATCATGGAATGGTTACAGTACCAGGGACAGCCTTTCGGCCGGTCAGCCCTCTGCAATTGCAACTCAACTAGCCCCACTTCTCGTCTTTGGTCCATAGCCCTGAATTTGCTCCCTTCAAATAATTATCCAATTCTCTTTGGAATCCACAATTGAATCTCCCTCCACCGCAGTCTCAGGCCGTGCACTCCAGAGTAATTTTTCCTCTTGTCACCATTGCTTTTTTTACTCATCACAAAATTAGTGCCTTCTTGTTCTCAATCTGTCCACCAATGGAAACAATTTCTCCCGACCTATTCGGTCCAGACCCTTCATGATTTTGAATGCCTTTATCAAATTTCTCCTCAATCTTCTCCAAGAACGGTTCCAGCCTTCCATCCATGGACCTGAAATTTGTCATTACTGGAACCAGTCAAGTCAATCTTTTTCACACCCTCTCTCATACCTTCACATCTTTCAGTGTGGTGCTCAGAATTGGGCACCATACTTCAGTTGAGGCTGAACCAATGTTTTATACAGGTTTTTCACAACTTCCTTGCTTTTGTACCCTATGCTCCTATTTATAAAGCCCAAGATCGTGCATGGTTGTTGAACTCCTCTCTTAACCTGCCCTGGCATCTTCAATGAATTTTGCCCCAGGTTTATCTGCTCTGCAACCCCTTTAGAATTGTCCCCTTTATTTTATATTGCCTCTCCTCATTCTTATCAAAATGCACCACTTGATATTTCTCTGCATTAAATTTAATCTGACATTTGTTGACCCATTCCATCAACCTGTGTCCTTTTGAAATTTATCATGAACCCCCCTCAAAGTTCACAACTACTTCCAAGTTTGTGTCATCAAAGAATTTTGAAATTGTGCCCAAGACTAGGTTAATAATATATAGCAAGAAAAGCAGGGGCCCTGAAACAAACCCCAGGGAAACCCTACTATAAATCTTTCTCTAGTCTGAAAAACGATGGTTCACCACTACCACCACTGTTTCCTGTCACTGTCAATTTCACATCCATGCTATTACTCTCATTCTATTCCACGAGCTCCAACTTTACTCACAAGCCTGTCTTGTGGCAATTTCAAATGCCTTTTGGAAGTTCATATACATCTAATCAATAAATAACATTATCCACACCCATCTTCTCTGTTTCTGCACCAAAAAACTCAACCTGTTAAAACATGATTGCCCCGTAACAAATTTGTACTTCTGCCTTTGTTTCATTAACACACATTTGCCCAAGTTACTTAATTATGTCCCAAATTAACATTTCTAAAAGCTTCTGAGTGCTGAATTTGGTGCTTTTTGAGTGCGATAGTGAGAGTTTGGTGACCGAGGGAGTTAGGTGAGGAGGGAGTAAGGTGCTCCTTTCATTTTGTTTCCGACATTTCCGCAAAGAGTGCGAAGAGAGCCAGGAGTTTACAGGAAGTGTAGCTGACTGGGAGCAAAGTCGGAGGGCGGAGATCTAGTTAGTCCACATAGCAACTATATTCTGTAAGGTAAGAGGGGATGGAGGCTAGGCCAGTTACATGCTCCTCCTGTAGGATGTGGGTGGTGAGGGATACCACCGGTGTCCCCACTGACTATACCTGCGGGAAGTGCACCCAACTTCAGCTCCTCAAAGACCGTGTTAGGGAACTGGAGCTGAAGCTGGATGAACTTCGGATCATCCGGGAGGCAGAGGGGGTGATTGAGAAGAGTTACAGGGAGGTAACCACACCCAAGGTACAGGACAAGAATAGCTGGGTTACAGTCAGGGGGAAAAAAACAAACAGGCAGACAGTGCAGGGATCCCTCGTGGCCGTTCCCCTTCAAAACAAGTATACCGTTTTGGATGCTGTTGGGGGGGATGACCTACCGGGGGAAGGCCCTAGCGGTCAGGTCTCTGGCACGGAGTCTGGCTCTGGGGCTCAGAAGGGAAGGGGGGAGAATAGAAAAGCAATAGTTGTAGGAGATTCAATGGTTAGGGGAATAGATAGGAGATTCTGTGGTCGCGAGCGAGACTCCCGGAAGGTATGTTGCCTCCCGGGTGCCAGGGCCAGGGATGTCTCGGATCGTGTCTTCAGGATCCTTAAGGGGGAGGGGGAGCAGCCAGAAGTCGTGGTGCACATTGGTACCAACGACATAGGTAGGAAAAGGGGTGTGGAGGTAATAAACAAGTTTAGGGAGTTAGGCTGGAAGTTGAAAGCCAGGACAGACAGAGTTGTCATCTCTGGTTTGTTGCCGGTGCCACGTGATAGCGAGGCTAGGAATAGGGAGAGAGTGCAGTTGAACACGTGGCTGCAGGAATGGTGTAGGAGGGAGGGCATCAGGTATTTGGATAATTGGAGCGCATTCTGGGGAAGGTGGGACCTGTACAAGCAGGACGGGTTGCATCTGAACCAGAGGGGCACCAATATCCTGGGAGGGAGGTTTGCTAGTACTCTTCGGGAGGGTTTAAACTAATTTGGCAGGGGAATGGGAACCGGATTTGTAGTCCAGCAACTAAGGTAGCCGATATTCAGGACGCCAAAGCGTGTAATGAGGCAATGGGGAAGGGAACACTGGCAAAGGAGAGTATTTGCAGGCACGGAGATGGGTTGAAGTGTGTATACTTCAACGCAAGAAGCATCAGGAATAAGGTGGGTGAACTTAAGGCATGGATCGGTACTTGGGACTACGATGTGGTGGCCATCACGGAAACTTGGATAGAAGAGGGGCAGAAATGGTTGTTGGAGGACCTTGGTTATAGATGTTTCAATAAGATTAGGGAGGGTGGTAAAAGAGGTGGGGGGGTGGCATTATTAATTAGAGATAGTATAACAGCTGCAGAAAGGCAGTTCGAGGAGTATCACCCTATTGAGGTAGTATGGGTTGAAGTCAGAAATAGGAAAGGAGTCACCTTGTTAAGAGTTTTCTATAGGCCCCCCAATAGTAGCAGAGATGTGGAGGAACAGATTGGGAAACAGATTTTGGAAAGGTGCAGAAGTCACAGGGTAGTAGTCATGGGTGACTTTAACTTCCCAAATATTGAGTGGAAACTCTTTAGATCAAATAGTTTGGATGGGGTGGTGTTTGTGCAGTGTGTCCAGGAAGCTTTTCTAACACAGTATGTAGATTGTCCGACCAGAGGAGGGGCAATATTGGATTTAGTACTTGGTAATGAACCAGGGCAAGTGATAGATTTGTTAGTGGGGGAGCATTTTGGAGATAGTGACCACAATTCTGTGACTTTCACTTTAGGAATGGAGAGGGATAGGTACGTGCAACAGGGCAAGGTTTACAATTGGGGGAAGGGTAAATACGATGTTGTCAGACAAGAATTGAAGTGCATAAATTGGGAACATAGGCTGGCAGGGAAGGACACAAGTGAAATGTGGAACTTGTTCAAGGAACAGGTGCTACGTGTCCTTGATATGTATGTCCCTGTCAGGCAGGGAAGAGATGGTCGAGTGAGGGAACCATGGTTGACAAGAGAGGTTGAATGTCTTGTTAAGAGGAAAAAGGTGACTTATGTAAGGCTGAGGAAACAAGGTTCAGACAGGGCATTGGAGGGATACAAGATAGCCAGGAGGGAACTGAAGAAAGGGATTAGGAGAGCTAAGAGAGGGCATGAACAATCTTTGGCGGGTAGGATCAAGGAAAACCCCAAGGCCTTTTACACATATGTGAGAAATATGAGAATGACTAGAGCGAGGGTAGGTCCAATCAAGGACAGTAGCGGGAGATTGTGTATTGAGTCTGAAGAGATAGGAGAGGTCTTGAATGAGTACTTTTCTTCTGTATTTACAAATGAGAGGGGCGATATTGTTGGAGAGGACAGTGTGAAACAGATTGGTAAGCTCGAGGAAATACTTGTGAGGAAGGAAGATGTGTTGGGCATTTTGAAAAACTTGAGGATAGACAAGTCCCCCGGGCCTGACGGGACATATCCAAGGATTCTATGGGAAGCAAGAGATGAAATTGCAGAGCCGTTGGCAATTATCTTTTCATCCTCACTGTCAACAGGGGTGGTACCAGGGGATTGGAGAGTGGCGAATGTCGTGCCCCTGTTCAAAAAAGGAACTAGGGATAACCCTGGGAATTACAGGCCAGTTAGTCTTACTTCGGTGGTAGGCAAAGTAATGGAAAGGGTACTGAAGGATAGGATTTCTGAGCATCTGGAAAGACACTGCTTGATTAGGGATAGTCAGCACGGATTTGTGAGGGGTAGGTCTTGCCTAACAAATCTTATTGAATTCTTTGAGGAGGTGACCAAGCATGTGGATGAAGGTAAAGCAGTGGATGTAGTGTACATGGATTTTAGTAAGGCATTCGATAAAGTTCCCCATGGTAGGCTTATGCAGAAAGTAAGGAGGCATGGGATAGTGGGAAATTTGGCCAGTTGGATAGCAAACTGGCTAACCGATAGAAGTCAGAGAGTGGTGGTGGATGGCAAATATTCAGCCTGGATCCCAGTTACCAGTGGCGTACCGCAGGGATCAGTTCTGGGTCCTCTGCTGTTTGTGATTTTCATTAATGACTTGGATGAGGGAGTTGAAGGGTGGGTCAGTAAATTTGCAGACGATACAAAGATTGGTGGAGTTGTGGATAGTAAGGAGGGCTGTTGTCGGCTGCAAAGAGACATAGATAGGATGCAGAGCTGGGCTGAGAAGTGGCAGATGGAGTTTAACCCTGAAAAGTGTGAGGTTATCCATTTTGGAAGGACAAATATGAATGCGGAATACAGGGCTAACGGTAGAGTTCTTGGCAATGTGGAGGAGCAGAGAGATCTTGGGGTCTATGTTCATACATCTTTGAAAGTTGCCACTCAAGTGGATAGAGCTGTGAAGAAGGCCTATGGTGTGCTCGCGTTCATTAACAGAGGGATTGAATTTAAGAGCCGTGAGGTGATGATGCAGCTGTACAAAACTTTGGTAAGGCTACATTTGGAGTACTGTGTACAGTTCTGGTCGCCTCATTTTAGGAAGGATGTGGAAGCTCTGGAAAAGGTGCAAAGAAGATTTACCAGGATGTTGCCTGGAATGGAGAGTAGGTCTTACGAGGAAAGGTTGAGGGTGCTAGGCCTTTTCTCATTAGAGCGGAGAAGGATGAAGGGCGACTTGATAGAGGTTTATAAGATGATCAGGGGAATAGATAGAGTAGACAGTCAGAGACTTTTTCCCCAGGTGGAACACACCATTACAAGGGGACATAAATTTACGGTGGAAGATATAGGAGGGATATCAGAGGTAGGTTCTTTACCCAGAGAGTAGTGGGGGCATGGAATGCACTGCCTGTGGAAGTAGTTGAGTCGGAAACATTAGGGACCTTCAAGCAGCTATTGGATAGGTACATGGATTACGGTAAAATGATATAGTGTAGATTTATTTGTTCTTAAGGGCAGCACGGTAGCATTGTGGATAGCACAATTGCTTCACAGCTCCATGGTCCCAGGTTCGATTCCGGCTTGGGTCATTGTCTGTGCGGAGTCTGCACGTCCTCCCCGTGCTCCGGTTTCCTCCCACAGTCCAAAGATGTGCGGGTTAGGTGAATTGGCCAATGATAAATAAATGTCCAAATTGCCCTTGGTGTTGGGTGGAGGTGTTGAGTTTGGGTAGGGTGCTCTTTCCAAGAGGCGGTGCAGACTCAAAGGGCCGAATGGCCTCCTTCTGCACTGTAAATTCAATGATAATCTATGATTAATCTAGGACAAAGGTTCGGCACAACATCGTGGGCCGAAGGGCCTGTTCTGTGCTGTATTTTCTATGTTCTATGTTCTATGTTCCCCAGAAAGGTTAAACTGACTGGCTGTAGTTGCTGGGCTTATCCGTACCCTTTTTTTGAAAAAAGGTGTAACATTTGCAATTCTCAGTCCTCTGGCACCACCTCTGGATCTAATGAAGATTGGAAAATTACACCCAGTGCCTTGTGTAGCCACTGGAGTTGGCCACTTCCAGACTTAAAATGAAAAAAATGAAAATGAAAATCGCTCATTGTCACAAGTAGGCTTCAAATGAACTTACTGTGAAAAGCCCCTAGTCGCCACATTCCGGCGCCTGTTCGGGCAGGCTGGTACGGGAATTAAACCGTGCTGCTGGCCTGCCTTGGTCTGCTTTCAAAGCCAGCGATTTAGCCCTGTGAGCTAAACCAGCCCCTGAATGCTGCTCCTAAATGGAGAACTGCAAAGGGTGAAGGGAAATTCAGCCAACACAGGCAAAGACAAGCAAATACAGAAATCATGTATATTGGAACCTGCAAAACAACCAGACAGCACTTAAACCAGCAGCCATCTGCATAGTAATGTAGCAGCCATCTACATAGTAATGTGCGATTCCCAGGTACAATGGCAACAGTTAAGGTAAACAAAGCCAAGCCAGACTCCTCGGCTCCAGCAGGAGCCAAGACAAAGGAAGGCCAACGGACACTTGGGGACCGCCTAGCGATCAGGGAACCGCTCCAGCATTGGAGAAATCGATCCAAGTGATCAGAAAGTAGTCCAATCACTTGGAACCAGGTACGGGCTCCGCCCCGAAGGGCGGGAAGCCCCTGGGGACTGTAAAGTAAAGCCCCCAAATTCTAATCGTCCTTCTTTGACAGGGTCACTCAGCAACTTGAACCAACCCTTGACAGTGACCTGTCTTGTTGCCTCCAAGAAAGTAAGTCTCAAGTCAACGCTCGCTACGAGATAGGCGCTCCTAGCTACCAGTCCATACCAGCTTTTAAATCCCGCAGATTCAGGACCTGAACGAAAGGCCATTTGTTCCCCTGACCTGGTGGGCCAGTCCGAAGCGAAGTATAGGCCTGGTAATTATAGAAATAGCCTAGAAAGTAGAGTTTATGCATGAGTAGCAATTTACTGTGTATAATAAAAGTGTTTTGATTTGAATCTTACTAATTGGTGTGTTGAGTTATTGATCATTACTTGAACCTCGTGGCGGTATCATAAAGATACCTGGCAACTCTAGAGCAAAGGTTATAAAACAGAGCCAATTGAACTAACCAAAAGTTAGCAACATATTACTGGCGACATCCTGGCGGGACCCGATCTAGAAGTGGCTTGACCACTCCGGGAGAACCCAAAAATTTGAATTAGAAATCCAATTGGGAACAGAAAAACCACAAGTGTTCAAGCAGTTCTGATCAATCCTCATAATTCGGAAGTGTGTTAATGCATGCGTAACTAACAGGGCGATAAGGTAATACTGATAGATTTTGTTGCAAAAAACTGTCGGGAGTTTGTATTCCGGAAAATAGCGAAAGCCGTACCCATAATTACAGCACCGCCTTAATGCCCCTTGTTCCAAATTTCAAGAGCAGCATTTAGAGAGGAAAGATGTCAATGCAGGCAATGCAAAGCCTCATGAACCCCGAAGAATACGTGGTCGCAGCGACCAGCAGTAGAGTAGGACAGTGTCCCGTTTGGGAAGAGGAAATCAGAAAGTACCTCAAAGGGAAAGGATGGCTGGCCCCTTTGGAACGAATTCTGTGAAAATGAGGAAACAGGTCCCGGGAGTATAGGACATACTTGGTGGGAGAACCTGAGCGAAATCCATAAGAAAAGCTTGGGAAAAGCTCGCAAGCCGATGGCAATCATGTCCTGTTTGGCACAATTGCGAGGCACAGAGGAGGTCGTTCGGACGCTCCGTAAAGAAAGAGGAGTACATCGAATGAGTAAGGTCGATGTGAGCGAGATAGAGAAAGAGAACCTAGAATTAAGGACGAAGTTAGCAGCAAAAGACGGAGAGGTGGATGATGCCAAGTGGGCACACCAGTCTTGTCTGGCGCACCTAAGCAGCTTCCCATCCCAGTACGAAAAGGCCTATCAGGACACGCAACGTGCAGTCCTGGTACGAGAAGAAACAGAGAAGCAGGTCGAGGCAGTGTAGTGACCTGAAGGCAGTGTTAAGAGCACTCCATACTACCACCACGGAGCACAGACAAAGCTCACTAGATCACGCAAAGTGCCGGAAGCAGATTGCAGAACTGCAGTCTTTGCTTTCCGTTCAGAAAGGATTCCAGAGCACCTTTGGATCCCAGTTCGATGAGGAAGACGGCCCTGATTGGGAAGAATTAAATGAGACAGCGCAGAGATACGTTCAGGGAACATGTGCGCAGGGAAAGCCCCAGAAGAGAAAAACGCCCCAACCCCCCACAGAGCATATAGTTCAGGCTCCAATGAACCCAGTCACCACCCACCGCACAGCCACATCGGACGACACGTAATTTCTGTACACCACCCTCTTAACAGTGACCCAATTACGGGACGCGTGCGATAAAATCAAACCGTTCCTCCCCACCTCAGACCCCCACCACTTCTTTGCCAGAGTAAAACAGCAGGCTACCACGTACGGCCTGGGTGAGCGAGAGCAAGTAAAGATCACAGTTTTGAGTTTAGACCCTTCAGTCATTGCAGCCCTTCCCAACCCACAGAATGTAGGAGGAGGCACCCTTGCAGAAATGCATACCGCGATCCTAGACGCGATCGGGTATAACAGGGGTGACCCCGTAGAAGGCCTCAATAAGCGCAGGCAAAAGAAAACCGAGCACCCCACAGTGTTTGCTGGACGCTTGTGGATCCATTTCGCAGCAGTTTTCGGGAGACTTAGACCGTGCCCATTTGTCCCCAGACAGCATGGCCAAATGGACCCACACCCTCATCTCCCATGCCACAGAAACAGGACCAAAGGCTTGTGCCAATTATGATCCCTCAGAGGAGGCTCATAATGAGAAATGGGTTGTAAAAAGATTGTCCCGCACCTGGGAGCAATCTGTTCAAAACAAACCCACGAACAAAAATCCCGAAGAACAGCAGGCAGAAGCAGACAAATACAGTTAAGGCACACCAGAACCCCGCATGGGTAAATGAAGGCAAGAACAGCCCCGCACAAAAGCCACAGGAGTGTTACAACTGTGGACAGTTAGGACATTTTGCACGAGAATGCAATGCCCCACGAAAGCCACAGAGAGCCCAGCAGGCAGGCACTCTGAATAAGAATAGGACAGAGCCCATACATAGTGTGAGCACCCGTTCAGACCACACGGACCTAAAGGGAACGGACTGACGGTGTTCGGGCTCCCCCAATTGGGTCTGCGACACCCTTTGGGATAGGTCCGGCCGACCAGTAGCTGCAGCAAAGATACGGGGACAGCCCATCAAGTTTCTCCAGGACACAGGAGGGTCCCGCACCACAATCAATTCCTCCACCATGTTTCAAAAGGACACGTGGCCCACTATAGCCACCATCATCCTCAGCGGCTTTACAGGCCACTCACAGCAGGGACACATCACAGCCCCTGTACCCATTCAAATCGGCAACATCACCACCAAGCACCCCATAGTTTTAGTCGATCTACCCCACACAGCAGAACACATTTTAGGCATAGATTTTATGAATTCCCACAATCTGTCCTTCGATCCAGTCAATCAATGTGTTTGGAAAATGGCAAAATCCGCAAGAGCCCCCGCAACGCTCACAATAGGAGAATATGCAAACAAGATTAGCACAGTAGGCGAATTTTGGTTTGACCCGACCACAATTAGCACAGACAAGCAGGTTAGGGCAGTTCTGCAGAAGCACAGGACAGCATTCGCGATCCACAAACACGACTGTGGCCGGATGACTGGTTCCGTTCAAATCACAGGACCTGACCCTAGACCCCAAAAGCAATACGGATTTCCCCAAGAGGCAGAGGGAGAAATCGCTTATTAGACAGCTTATTAGAGCAGGGCGTTCTCTGATCAGTAGCCTCCACTAACAATGCCCCGATTTGGCCAGTGAGAAAGCCCGATGGATCATGGCGACTGACCATCGATTACCGGGAACTCAACAAAGTCACCCCCGCAGCAGCCCCCACGGTAGCCACAAGTCCCGAGACCACAAGTCCCATCAAACAGGGACTCAACTCACGATACTTTACGGTTTTGGACATCAGTAATAGATTCTGGTCCATTCTATCGGCAAAGGCGTGCCAATACAAATTTGCCTTCACTTTTAAAAATCAGCAGTACACGTGGACATGCCTTCCACAAGGATTCCACAACTCCCCCTCCATTTTCCACCGACAGCTGGCAAATGGGTTGTCAAAATTTTCTCGCCCCGAATGTCTGGTCCACTACGTGGACAACCTATCACTGCAGACAGACACCAAGGTAGAGTACATCGAGCTTCTGGCCGAATTCCTGGAACTCCTACAGAAAATTGGTTGTAAAGTAAACCCCCAAAAGGCCTAGATTTTGGAAAACAAGGTGATATATTTGGGTACAATTATCACACATGGTAAACGCGAGATCGAGCATAAAAGGATTGACTCGATTGCCAAATTGCCCCTTCCCCAGTACGTTTCAGCCCTCCGGTCGTTTTTAGGACTGGTTGGCTATTGCCGAAACCACATTGACGGTTTCGCCAGCAAGGCAGCACCCCTCTCAGACCTCCTAAAGAAAGGAGCCCCCTGGGAATGGCTTCCGCAGCATACGGTTGCTGTGGACTCTTTGAAAAGAGCCCTCATAGCAGCCCCCGCACTACAAGTTCCAGACCCGCTTTCCCCCTATGCGATAGAGGTAACAAGCACAGACCGCACCTCCAGGAACGGCACGAACAGTTAAGGCCCGTGGCTTATGCCTCCAGAGTCTTAGATGCTGTGGAGCAGGGATTTTCAGCCTGTGAAAGGCACCTGCTCGGTTTTTTGGGCAGTACAATATTTTTCATACATAACCGGACTGAACCCCATCACAATCCTGACGGAACACCCCCCCACCCAACTTTTACTGGACGGACGACTTTAGGACGGTACAGTCAGTCAAATAAGAGCAGCCAGGTGGACCCTTCTTTTGCAGGGACGGGACATCACTGTTAAAAGGACCAAGACCCACACTTTCTTAGCAGATAACCTACAGTACCCAGGCACCTCCCACGAATGTGAAATCATCTCACCGCACCACAACACAGGCCCCTTTATTGCGAAAACACCCCCCAGAAAGATAGGTAGTCGAAACCAGAGCCCCAAGCACACAGACACGTGCGAACCCATAAGAATATATGTGGATGGATCTTCCACAATATTAGAAGGGAAGCGCATAACAGGATGCTGCATTTATGTCGAGGACGCGCAGGGATCGCGCCCCAGAAGAAATCACAATAAAACTTCCAGGACACTTAGGTGCGCAGGCGGCAGAACTAGCAGCCGTGGCGTACATGATAGATCACCCAGATTCCTTCCCCAGCCCAGCAGACATATACTCGGACAGCCTCTATGTCTGCAACAGCCTTACAGAGTTCTTACCCCTGTGGAAAGCAAGAGGATTTGTTTCCGCAGACGGAAAACCCCTCCCCTCAGTCCCATTGCTCCGTCACATTTTAGAAAAAGCACAGGGCAGGACTTTTGGAATAGTTAAAGTTCGTAGTCACCATCGTTCCTTCCCCCTGGAAATGTAAAAGCCGACGCACTGGCAAAAGCAGGTTCCAGGCACGGATATGTTTGGACACCCCCCAAGAGCGCATCAGTGAATGCAGTTCAGGTCTCGCAGACTGATATAGAGGATTTAGTGCAGGCCCAGAAGCAGGACAGCAATCTCAGGGAGATTTTAAAAGGAAGATTCCCAGCACCCTATGATAGGTTTAAAAATGCTCTGACGGTGTGGTGTTAAAAGACACCCTTTAGGTGGTTCCTGAACAGGACAGGAATCAGTTCATTTGTTTGTTCCATGACGGTCATGGACATCAGGGAATTGATCCCACTACAGCCCACCTCAGGCAGCTCTGTTGGTGGCCCAGTTTAAAAGACGTAACTCACTACGTTGAGAATTGCCTCATCTGTGCCCAGAACAATCCGGACAGATACGCCAAGAAAGCTCAACTTAGTCACATCCGCCACGTTAATGGCCCCTGGACTAACCTCCAGATTGATTTTATAGGACCATTGCCCCCTTGCAGGAATGGTTATAAGTATGTACTCGTTGTGATAGATATGTTTACAAAATGGGTAGAGACATTCCCATCCAGAACGAACACGGCAAAAACCACAGTCAAGATCTTAACCCACCACATCTTTACGAGATGGGGACTCCCCCGCAGCATTGAATCCGACCAAGGTTCCCATTTTACAGGACGTGTCATGAAGAACGTCCTCACGATATTTGGCATTACCCAAAAATTCCACATTGCATACCACCTCCAGCCGAGTGGTATTGTGGAGCGCATGAATCGGACCCTAAAAGCCACCCTCAGAAAAATGGTCCAACAGAACAACACCACTTGGGATTCAGTCCTCCCTTTTGCGCTGATGTTTTTGCGAAATACGGTTTCAACATCTACAGGTTACACCCCACAAACCCTCATGACCGGACACCCCACAAACCCTCATGACCGGGCGCCCCATGAAAGGCACAGAATTCTTATTGGGATTAGATTTGACCAGCCCCGAAGTGACGGCCCTCACACACGAGAAAGCAGTAGAACTGGTAGAGAATGTTAAAACGGCTCAGCTAGCAGCCGCGGTACGATTAAGCACACAAAGGAAACAGAGCAAGGCCTGTTTCGATAAGACAGTACATGCGACTGAGTTCAGTGTAGGACAGCAAGTCATGCTCTCAATATACAACCCCAGCACATTCCTGTCACCTAAATATTCGGGTCCGTACTCCATTGCGGACAAAGTAAGCCCTTCCGTCTACAAAATAAAGTACCCCAACGGAAAGACGGCGTGGTTCCATATTAACCAGCTTAAGGCATATGGACCACAGTCGAACCACACACACCACGTCATGCTCAACGCAGCAGACCACACCCCGCCCACAGCCAACATATCCCTACTCTCCCCCAACACGCCCACCACATCCACGGACTCACCCTCGACTCCACCCCTGACCTCTAGACTCCGCCCCGGAACACCCACAGACAGCAGCAGTAGCGCCAGCGACTGTGACTCAGACAACAGCCACAGCACGCCTCCCTACTATCCGCATGCACAGGACCCACACCCAGCGAATCTGACCACGATTCGAGTGATCCCTTCATGATCACTTTCCTGAACAAACCCCAACACCAACCACCGACCTACGATTACGAGCCCGATTCCGTCCCCACAGAACTACCTTTTGGCACCGCGACAACTCATACAGGCTCGTCCGGAACGACGAGATGGATCCCAAATCGCACCATGCAGCCCTATCCGCCCTTATACACTCGAGAGTTTGACATCTGGGAGAAGATGACGACTTTGGGTCTGACTCCCCAAGCGAGAACCCCTTTGCGCCCCTGTTCGCAAGTGATAACTGAGGTGTCCAGATGATGTTTTAAAAAGGAACCGCTTGGGAGAAAACGGTGTCCTTTCTGATGGAACCTGCAGCATGTTTAATGTTGTTTGTCGTGGTATTGTTAAATATCGTTTGTAAGATCGGAAACTTTTTCCACGGCCCCACGCCTTATTTTTCGGCAGAAACCGCTGAGAGCTTGCCAGACCCCCGTTCGTAACTGCTCTTCTGGTTCGAAGGTAGAACCAATACGGCAACCCCCCACGATCACTACATTTCTTGCCCGCTCTTGTTGGTTGCTCAGGCAGTGGAGAAACGGCATTGGGGCCCGCCCTGCCCGAGAACCCCCCTTTGGTCAGCTACGCTCGGGTAGAGCACACACGGCATTGGTCGCCGTCCTACCCGGGGATTCCATCCAATTCTTACCCGTCGCGGCCCATACGCACCTCATTTCGGCACTTTTGGTTCAAAAAAAAAGTTTTGTTTTGTTGGGTTGCCAACCCTATGCTATTTACATCCTCAAACATTTGGATGGTAAATCGCACAGCCTGCGAGACGGCTCGCACTGTTTCAGTATTTTTAAGTGTGTCTTGCCCTGAATATTCTGTTTAAGAAAAAAAAAATGAGCGAGTCACACATGGTGACAAATTGTAAAGGGAGAATTGGCACTGAAGGACAGACATACTAACAGACGAGATATTAAACCAAGATAGTAACAGATGCTTGATCCCACAGAACTCCAGACGCTCCAGCGAAGAGAAAGAAGAACCATGAGGACATCCTCCGTGTTGCTCATCACCCTAATGAACATTTGGTTGTGCGCGAACGTGAACCCCCTGACCCCAACCCCCCAGCCGTTAATGATTCACTTCCCCAGAGCACCCAGAGCCCAGTCACAAGCGACACCACACCATCTTGGTGTGACAGGTTTATAACCTGGTATTCCCTGTCCTACTTAATAGAATCCCTACTAGTATTGGCGATACTCTGCAGCATCGTGCAGACTATTCGCCTGAGGAAATGGCGAAGGAGAGCCTACCGCGCTCGCACCCCGGTATATAGGATAAGATCCCCTATTTTTGGTTATGACCAGACCCCTGACCCCCGCGATCTATAATAAAGGACATTCGTTTGCGTTCCTTTTGTGAATAAAGAAATGTGTTTCATGAACGATTGTACAATCCTGAGCTTGACTGCCAAGCCAGGAAAAATGTGAATAATGCTGCCATGATTTTGTGTGTATTGTTTAAGAAGTTAATATGACGCTAAGGATCTGGGGCCAGTGGAGACGGCACCGGGGTGCAATGGGAGCATCGGTGTGGTCCCCGATCAGGGGTAACCACCGGTTTGTCCCGGGGAAGATGGACGGGGGGTTCCAGAGCTGGCATCGGGCGGGGATTGGAAGAATGGGGGACCTGTTCATCGACGGGACGTTTGCGAGCCTAGGGGCACTGGAGGAGAAGTTCAAGTTACCCCCGGGAAATGCCTTTAGATATATGCAGGTGAGGGCTTTTGTGAGACGACAGGTGAGGGAATTCCCGTTGCTCCCGGCACGAGAAGTTCAAGAGAGGGTGATCTCGGGTGTTTGGGTCGGGGAGGGCAAGATGTCGGAAATACACCAGGTGTTGAAAGAAGAGGGGGAAGCGCTGGTAGAAGAGTTGAAGGGTAAATGGGAGGAGGAGCTGGGGGAGGAGATCGAGGAAGGTCTGTGGGCTGATGCCCTAGGTAGGGTTAATTCCTCCTCCTCGTGTGCCAGGCTCAGCTTGATACAATTTAAGGTGGTCCACAGAGCGCACTTGACGGGGGCGAGGTTGAGTAGGTTCTTTGGGGTAGAGGACAGATGTGGAAGGTGCTCAGGCAGCCCGGCGAACCATGTCCATATGTTTTGGTCATGCCCGGCACTGGAGGGGTTCTGGAGAGGAGTGGCGGGAGCAATATCTCAGGTGGTGAAAGTCCGGGTCAAGCCAAGCTGGGGGCTAGCAATATTTGGAGTAGTGGACGAACCGGGAGTGCAGGAGGCGAAAGAGGCCGGCATTCTGGCCTTTGCGTCCCTAGTAGCCCGGCGAAGGATCTTGCTAATGTGGAAATGTGGAAGGAGGCGAAGCCCCCCCCCAGCCTGGAGGCCTGGATAAATGATATGGATGGGTTCATAAAGTTGGAGAGGATTAAGTTCTCCTTGAGAGGGTCTGCGCAGGGGTTCTACAGGCGGTGGCAACCGTTCCTAGACTATCTCGCGGAGCGTTAGAGGAAGATCGGTCAGCAGCAGCAGCAACCTTGGGGGGGGGGGACTGCCTTGGAGGGTGGATGAGCAAGAGATAACATGAAGGGTTGGGGAAACTGGCACGTACGGGTGAGGGCCAGTGTACAAAGCTGTGTAAATATATCATTTTGCCATGTATATATCTTGCTCTGTGCGATTTCTCGTTTTATTTTGTTATGAGGGGGGGGTTATTGTTTATAAGGGAGAAAAATTGTGTTAAAAAACTTTAATATATATTTTTTTAAAAGGTAATATGATTGAATGTTTGAGTGAGTGTAGTTTGGTGAGGACAGTTAGAGGTACCGCTTTTTATTTTGTAATGCATGTCCCTGTTTTGACATAGCGGCACTTAGAATGTTAGTTAAAATTTTTCTTGCATAGTTACAGTCAGTGGAGAGGCCATAGAAAAGTGCTCGCCGGGTCAGGGAATGAAGACAACGCAGTTATTTGATCCTTCACGCTTCGCGTTAGGATCACA
Source organism: Scyliorhinus torazame (assembly GCF_047496885.1). Classification (NCBI taxonomy): domain Eukaryota; kingdom Metazoa; phylum Chordata; class Chondrichthyes; order Carcharhiniformes; family Scyliorhinidae; genus Scyliorhinus; species Scyliorhinus torazame. Next base: position 211,393,433 of record NC_092713.1, on the reverse strand, counting down.
AGGAGGATGTGTGGCCACCTGAGTTGGCCACTTCCCGACTTAAAATGGAGAACCGCAAAGGCTGAAGGGAAATTCAGCCAACACGGGCAAAGACTAGCAAATACAAAAATCATGTATATTGGAACCTGCAAAACAACCAGACAGCACTAAAACCAGCAGCCATCTGCATAGTAATGTAGCAGCCATCTACATAGTAATGTGCGATTCCCAGGTACAATGGCAACAGTTAAGGTAAACAAAGCCAAGCCAGACTCCTCGGCGCCAGCAGGAGCCAAGACAAAGGAAGGCCAACGGACACTTAGGACCGCCTAGCAATCTGGGAACCGCTCCAGCATTGGAGGAATCGATCCAAGTGATCAGAAAGTAGTCCAATCACTTGGAACCAGGTACGGGCTCCGCCCCGAAGGGCGGGAAGCCCCTGGGGATTATAAAGTAAAGCCCTCAAGTTTAAATCGTCCTTCTTTGGCAGGGTCACTCAGCAACTTGAACCAACCATTGACAGTGACCTGTCTTGTTGCCTCCAAGAAAGTAAGTCTCAAGTCAACGCTCGCTACGAGATAGGCGCTCCTAGCTACCAGTCCATACCAGCTTTTAAATCCCGCAGATTCAGGACCTGAAAGAAAGGCCATTTGTTCCCCTGACCTGGTGGGCCAGTCCGAAGCTAAGTATAGGCCTGTTAGTTATAGAAATAGCCTAGAAAGTAGTGTTTATGCATGAGTAGCGATTTACTGTGTATAATAAATGTGTTTTGATTTGAATCTTACTAATTGGTGTGTTGAATGATTGATCATTACTTAAACTTGAACCTCGTGGTGGTATCATAAAGCTACCTGGCGACTCTAGAGCAAAGGTTATAAAACAGAGCCAATTGAACCAACCAAAAGTTAGCAACACTTGACACCACTTCCTGGTGCCTAATTTTGCCTTGGATGCATCTCATCCAGTCCTGGTGACAGCCAGCCTATCTAATAAATCCTCCATCAATTCAGAACACATCAAGTGTCTCAGCTATCTTTTCTTTTGCTATGACTTGGGCAGATGCAAAATATTAATTTAGAACCTCACCATGGCCCCTGCCTCTATGTGTAACCCTTCTTAGGTCAATAGTCAGCCACACTCATCCTTTACCACTCTTTAGCTGTATTACAGTTAAGACAAACACCTGTGCATCAAAGATGTTGTATAATTAGCTGTTTCAGTATTTAGCTAGCTCCCTTGAAGAGATTAACACTGTAGAAAATAAAAATATTTCAATCAGCAGACTAAGGGTGAATGTCAACTTTCTAATTATTTAGGAGGATTACTGATCACAATGTTCTATTGTGCTCCACAACAGTTAATTGTCTCCTTTCCTCAGTCAACTTCATGCCCATTTTATTTCTGTAAAAACATTTAGTTTTGCAGACTATCCTCACCTACAATAAATTTATATTAACTAAATGCACCCAGAACATGGAACATCTAATCCTGGGAACACCAGCTACCTTCAAATAGAAGACATGGAGCCCTTCACAGTCATTCAATATTAGGAAAAGCTGAATGAGGAACCCTTTGCTGGAACAGACAAGGTCTAAAATATGAGGCTTGCTCTTGTCCTATTAAGATGCAACTAAAAGACAACCCATTGACATTATCAAATTCTAACATAAACACTGAAGGACAACTGGCTTAAAACGTAAAAGAAAATACTCCATATCAGCTGCTAAAATTATTACCCACAGTATAGCCATAACCTGTAATACTGTGGTTCAAATAGCATACACTGCCTGGAGGCATGCCAATGGTTCTCTAGATCTTTAGATCTAAATCCCACCATGGCAGCTGATGGAATTTAAATGCAGTTAATAAACCTGGAATTGAAAGCCATTCTCAGAAATGGCGACCACAAAACTATAACTGATTGTCGTAAAAACCTAATTGGTTCACTACTGTCCTTGAGGGAAGGAAATCTGCCATCCTTACCTGGTCTGGCCTACATGTGACTCCAGACCCACAGCAATGTGGTTGACTTTTAGCTGCCCTCTGAAATGGCCTAGCAAGCCACTCATTCAAAGGGCAATTAGGGATGGGCAACAAATGCTGACCTTGCCAGCGACACCCACATCCTGTGAAAGAATAAAGGACAAGATCTTTAGATAAGTACTTTAGATGGGAATCTGTAGGTTAGTCTGAATCAAGTGATCTAGAATACAAGCGAAAGCCAAAATGCTGCCAATCAGCACAATCATCAACTTCTGAATAATTGGTTAGGTTTATTCAAAAAACTAATATTGCAGATTAATTCATTCATCGGGTCCCATTGGTTTTCCCAATACTTTTCTCTAGTATCGTGATTGTTTTAAGCTCTCTCTTTTACCTCTTGATTTTCGACTATTCTTGGGAACAAATATAAAATACTTGTTTCAAGTCTCTGCCATTTCCTTGTGATGGGGCAGGACATACAGCAAAACTCACAGCAAACTGCAGCAAACAAAGCCTATTTACTCAATAAAAAGAGCCTACTTAAAAAAGAGAATTATAAATTACAGCAAACAGAACATATGAGTGAAATTGCAGGGATACCTTCGATAAAAGAAGTGATTTCATCAGCAAGTGCAGGGTGGAGGATAATTGCATTCTATAAATTGATTAAATATTGTTTCAAACACAGACCAAACAACCCCCCCCCCCCAAAAAAAAAACCATTTAATTATGGTCCCAGGCAATACCCCCAATTTATTACAATCAGATTAGGGAAAAGGAACTTATTTTTAAAAAGTAGACAACATTTGAAATCCCAGTTACTTACTAAGAGAATTAAACTGCAAGATTCCATGGTTTTAAACAAAAGAAGTTTTAGTCTCCAAAACCCAGCGAAGCAGTCAATGCTATCTATTTCATACTCTTAACATCCAGAATTAACAAGAAATAAACCTGAATTAATGAGAAAACTGGTCAAACACACCTCAAACTGCACTTTAATAAAGGCAAACACGAACAAGATGGGCCCCCCAAATTTTCACAACAACCGAGCCAGACGTCAGTCACCACCATGAGTCGCAAAACATTTTTAATACTCTGCCTTCCTTACAAGGGGGTAAATTTACCTGCCTCGTTCGCTGCGGGCATCGTCGTGGGTGGGATGGAAAATTTGACAGACCCGTTGACCTCGGCTGGGAATTTCTGGTCTCCGGCAGATGGGACCTGAAAATCCTACCGAATGAATTTCGGCTCCTCATCTTCAAAGAGTTAGCGTGATCCTCAGACGACAGCAGCTCAACCCCACCCTGGTTTCCACAGGTACAATTCGACCCAAAAGGCATGCTAAGCCAGAGTCCCAGATTCGATTCCTGGCTGTGCGGAGCCTGCACGTTCTCCCAGTGTCTGTGTGGGTTTCCTCTGGGTGCTCCGGTTTCCTCCCACAAGTCCCAAAAGACATGCTATTAGGTTATTTGGACATTCTGAATTCTCCCTCTGTGTACCCAAACAGGCGTAGGAGTGTGGTGAATTGGGGATTTTCACAGTAACTTCATTGCAGTGTTAATGTAAGCCTACTTGTGACACGAATAAAGATTCTTATTACTCCAGATCTCTCTCAAATCTGCTCCCAGGCCAGCCTTCTTGATCTTTACCAGCAAACTACCCTATACTGAGACTGTGTCACATTGTGTTGGCAAGGCTAAGCACAGGCACAATACGAACTCCGCATCCACATTCCAGTCCCCGCAGCAGCTTGGAGCTAACAGCACTTCAGCTACATGAAGCAACCCTCCTTGCTGCCTACTTCCAATGGGCTACTGTTCATTCTGCCCCTTAAACTGGTCAGGGTGAGCTGTTAAGTGTCCCCCAATGGGATTCCACCCCTGCCTTGAGGCAGGACCGAATACATCAACCCTTGGTATACTCTGTATCTTAAATGTTACAATCGCAAGACAACCAAAGGTCACCCCCATAGGTGCTAATTTACAAACGCAGACCAAAAAAAATCCAAAACTATAGATTCTTTCACAAAGTCAATCTAATCTAAATCAACTGCATCAGGACATAGATCACAGCAGAAAGGCAGAGAAGCAGCAGGTGGAATTTAATAGAGAGGGGTTTGAGCTGATGCATTTCGGCAGAGGAATTAGAGAGTGACAATGCAGACTTAAGAACATAAGAACTAGGAGCAGGAGTAGGCCATCTGGCCCCTCGAGCCTGCTCCACCATTCAATGAGATCATGGCTGATCGTTTGTGGACTCAAATGACAGAATTCAGAATTCTAAATGACATAAAGGGACAAAGGGATCTGGTGGTTCATGTGCATGGATCTTTGAAGTAGTAGATCATTTTGAGAGATTAGTTAGAGAGGATGTGGGACCTTGTGCTTCATAAATATAGGCTTAAGTACAAAAGCGAGGAAATTATGTTGAACCTTTGTAAAGCTCTGGTTAGGACACATAGAACATAAAATTCCTACAATGTAGGAGGCCATTTGGCCCATCAAGTCTGCACTGACCCTCTGAAAGATCACTCTTCCGCTCCATCCCTGTAACCCCACCTAACCTGCACAACTTTAGACTTCTAGAGTACTGCAAACAGTTTGTTCCCCACATTTCAGGAAGGATGCAAGGGTCCATAAGGCTGCAGAGGAGCTTCACCAGCATGGTTTCAGGGATGAGGGAATTTAGCTGCAAGACTAAATTTGGGAAGTTGGGTTGTTCTCCTTGAAGCAAAGGAGGTGGACGGGAGTTCTGACAGCGGTGTTGCAAATTCTGACAAGTTTAGATAAGGTGGACAAATCTATCTATTTCAGCTTTAAACATACTTAATGACTCAGCCGCCACAGCCCTCTGTGGTAAAATAATTCCAGATTTACTACCCTTAAAGAAATTCCTCCTCATCTGTCAATGGGCAACCCCTTACTCTAAACTCCAAATGAGTCCAGTCCCAACCTACTCAACCTTATAAGAAAATCTCTGTACTCATTGACGTTTAGAAGAATGAGGTGACCTTACCGAGACAGACAGGACTCTCAGGGGACTTAGCAGGGTAGATGCTGAGAAGTTGTTTCTCCTTATGGGATAGTATCGGACTGGAGGACTTAAATCTCAGAGTAAGGGGACACCCATTTAAGACAGAGATGTGGACGAATTTCTTCTCTCAGAGGGTAGCAAATCTGTGGAATTCTTTTTTTTTAAATATTAAGACATATATATAATATATATATATATATATATATATTATATACACACATCAAACACAACCACACCAAGAGAGCAAACAGCAATTCAAATAACAAATAAATATCTAACACCCCACCATCCCCCCTTCCTGACACTCCCCTCACCTCCCCTACCTCATTTTTAAACCCCCCACACAAACTGCTGACAACTTCCCTGTTTTCATAGTAATCAATGAACAGCTTCCATCTCCGGGAGAACCCCTCCACAGTCCCCACAAGGTGAACTTGATCTTTTCCAACCTGAGGAATTCCACAAGGTCGCTCACCCAAACCCCCAGTTTCGGCAGACCCGAGTCCCCCCCATTCAAACAATATCTGTCTCCGGGCTACCTGGGAGGTAAAGGCCAGCACATTGGATTCCCTCACCCCCTGGACTCCAGGGTCTTCCGACACTCCAAAGATTGCTACTTCTGCACTTGGGACCACCTTCACCCTCAAACACCTCAGACATCATGGATAGAGTGGATAACCAGAGACTTTTCCCCAGGGCGGAAATGGCTGTTACAAGGGGACATAACTTTAAGGTGATTGGAGAAAGGTATAGGGGAGATGTCAGAGGCTGATTCTTTACACAGTGGTGGGTGCATGGAATGCACTGCCAGCAGAGATGGTGGAGTCAGAGTCATTAGGGACATTTAAGCGACTCTTGGACAGGCACATGAACAGCAGTAAATTGAAGGGGTGTAGGTTAGGTTGATCTTTAGGATAAGTGGTCGGCACAACATCGTGGGTCGAAGGGCCTGTACTGTGCTGTACTGTTCTGTGACGTCAGCAAACCCCCGCCAGTACCCCTCCAGCTTCAGACAGGCCCAAGACATGTGGACACGGTTCGCAGGCCCACCCGCACACCGCCCACACCTATCCTCAATCCCCTCAAAAAATCTTACTCATCCTGGCCACTGTCATTTGTGCCCTGTGGACTACCTTGAACTGAATAAGGGTAAGCCTCGCACAGGAAGAGGATGCGTTCACTCTCCTCAGAGCCTCTACGCCACCCCCCCACCCCCTCGGCCCAGCCTCCAACACCCTCCCTAACTCTTTCTCCCACTTGCGCTTGATTTCTCCTATCAGGGCGCCCTCCCAGTCCATTAACTCTTTGTAGATCTCGGAAGCTCTGCCCTCACCCACCCGTTTTCGACACCACCATTTCCTGCAACCCCAGGGGCAGGTCAGGAAAGGACGGCACCCGTTTCCTCACATAGTCCTGCACCTGCAAATACCGGAACTCATTCCCGATGGAAAGCTCATATTCCTCTACAACCCCTCCAAGCTCAAGAAGCTGCCCTCAACGAATAGGTCCACAAACCACTCAATCTCCACCTTCGGAACCTTGCGTCTAGCCCACCTGGAGCAAACCGATGATTCCCGCAGATCGGTTCCCAAACTGAGGCCCCCTCCAGCCACAGGTGCTGCCGCCACTGTCCCCACACCCTCAGGGCCGCCACCACTACCGGACTTGTGGAGTATCTGGCCGGCGAGAACGGCAAAGGCGCCGTCAACAGTGCCCCCAAGAGTCCTTGCACGAGACTGCCTCCAACTGCTCCCATACCGACCCCTCCCCCACCATGGCTATATTTTCTGACTAGTAATTCATCAAGTTGACAAAGCCAAACCGCAGCACCCCCCCCCCCCCCCCTCATCCCCGTTACAGCAGCAACTCCTTTATTCATGGAGCTTTACCCATCCACACAAACCCCCAAGTCAATGCACTAACCCTCCTGAAAAAAAGCCTTTGGAATAAAGATCGGGAGGTTCTGGAACACAATTAAGAATATATTCAAGAGGCAGCTAGATATAGCACTTGGGGAGAATGGGATCAAAGGCTATGGGGAGAAAGCAGGATTAGGCTATTGAGTTGGATGATCAGCCATGATCGGGATGAATGGCGGAGCAGGCTCGAAGGGCCAAAAGCCCTCCTCCTGTTCCTATCTTGTATGTATGTATCTATGTAACTTGGGAGAACCGTCATCTTCACAGACAGAACCCACCCCGCCAGTGACAGTGGGAGCACTTCCCACCTTTTAAAATCCCCCCTCATTTGCTCCACCAGCGGGGCCAGATTCAACTTGTGTAACTGCTCACACCAGCACATCTCCTGTCCACCAGGGGCGACGACACTCTTAACCACTGCTACTCAAAAATCAAGGGTGTCTACCATTCATTCCTTTGGGAAATCATAGAATATCATAGATTATCATAGAATTTACAGTGCAGAAGGAGGCCATTCGGCCCATCGAGTCTGCACCGGCTCTTGGAAAGAGCACCCTACCCAAGGTCAACACCGCCACCCTATCCCCATAACCCAGTAACCCCACCCAACACTAAGGGCAATTTTGGACACTAAGGGCAATTTATCATGGCCAATCCACCTAACCCGCACATCTTTGGACTGTGGGAGGAAACCGGAGCACCCGGAGGAAACCCACGCACACACGGGGAGGATGTGCAGACTCCGCACAGACAGTGACCCAAGCCGGAATCGAACCTGGGACCCTGGAGCTGTGAAGCAATTGTGCTATCCACAAGGCTACCGTGCTGCCCAAATCGGACCATAAGACGGTGCTCCGTCTCCCGGCATACAAGCAGAAACTCAAGTGGGAGAATCCAGCGAAGATGGTGGTTCAGTGCTGGTCCGAGGAAACAGAAGAGCTCCTACGTGACTGCTTGGAGACAGTGGACTGGTCCATATTTAAGAACTCAGCGACCAACTTAAATGAGTATTCCACCACCGTCACAGACTTCTCAGCAAATGTGTGGACGACTGTGTGTCAAAGAAAGCAGTACATACGTTTCCCAACCGGAAACCATGGCTCAATCGCGAGATTAACTCCCTACTGAAGGACAGGTCTGAGGCGTTCAAGTCAGGTGACCCTGACCTATACAAGAAATCCAGGTACGACCTCCGCAAAGCTATCCGAGATGCCAAGAGAGAATATCAGACCAAACTAGTCACAGACTAGCGTTACAGACTCGCGGCAGTTGTGGCAAGGCCTAAACAACATAATGGGCTACAAAACGAAGCCGAGCAGTGGGTCCGGACGGGATCCCTGGTCGTGCACTAAGGGCCTGCGCAGACCAGCTGGCAGATGTGTTTGTGGATATCTTAAACCTGTCCCTCCTCCGCTCCGAGGTCCCCACTTGCTTCAAGAAGACCACCATCATATCGGTGCCAAAGAAAAATCAGGCAACGTGCCTCACTGACTACCGTCCGGTGGCCCTGCTTTGAGAGGTTGGTCATGAAGCGCATCACCTTCATACTCGCAGAACACCTTGATCCACTGCAATTCGCATACCGCCGCAACCGGTCCACAGCAGACGCCATCTCCCTGGCCCTACACTCATCCCGAGAGCATCTCAACAAGGACTCCGACATCAGACTTCTATTTATTGACTATAGCTCCGCCTTCAACACCATAATCCCAGCCAGGTTCATATCAAGCTCCAAAACCTAGGACTTGGCTCCTCACTCTGCACTGGATCCATGACTTTCTGACCTACAGACCACAATCAGTAAGAATAAACAACACCACCACCTCCACAACTGTCCTCAATACCGGGGCCCCGCAAGGCTGCGTACTTAGCCCCCTACTATACTCCCTGTACAGACACGACTGTGTGGCAAAATTTGGTTCCAACTCCATCTACAAGTTTGTTGACGATACGACCATAGTGGGCCGGATCTCGAATAACGACGAGTCAGAATACAGGAGGGAGATTGAGAACCTAGTGGAGTGGTGGAGCGACAACAATCTATCCCTCAATGCTAGCAAAACGAAAGAGCTGGTCATTGACTTCAGAAAGCAAAGTACTGTACACACCCCTGTTAGCATCAATGGGTGGGGCTGAGGTGGAGATGGTTAGCAGTTTCAAATTCCTTGGGGTACACATCTCCAAAACTCTGTGCTGGTCCACCCATGTCGACGCTACCACCAAGAAAGCACAACAGCGCCTAAACTTCCTCAGGAAGCAAAGGAAATTTGGCATGTCCACATTAACTCTGACCAACTTTCACAGATGCACTGTAGAAAGCATCCTATCTGGCTGCATCACAGCCTGGTATGGCAACCTCTCGGCCCAAGAGAGGTTCAGAGTGTCGTGAACGCAGCCCAGTCCATCACACGAACCTGCCTCCCATCCATTGACTCCATTTGCACCTCCCGCTGCTTGGGTAAAGCGAGCAGCATAATCAAAGGCCCCTCCCACCCGGCCTACTCACACTTCCAACTTCTCCCATTGGGCAGGAGATACAAAAGTCTGAAAACACGCACGATCAGACTCAAAAACAGCTTCTTCCCCACTGTTACCAGACTGCTAAACAACCCTCTTATGGACTGACCTGATTAACACTACACCCCTGTATGCTTCACCCGATGCCGGTGTTATCGAGTTACATTGTATACCTTGTGTTGCCCTATTATGTATTTTCTTTTATTTCCTTTTCTTTTCATGCACTCAATGATCTGTTGAGCTGCTCGCAGAAAAATACTTTCACTGTAACTTGGTACACGTGACAATAAACATAAACGAACAAACCCCACGCCACCCGAATGCCCAGATACCTGAAACTCGCCCCCACTACCTTGAATGGCAATTCATCCAACATTCTCTCCTGCCCCCTCACCTGGATCAGGAAAACCTCACTCTTGCCCATGTTTAATTTGTACCCAGAGAACCGTCTGAATTCCTCCAGCATGCCCATGATCACCCCCCCGTCCCAGTGGGTTCAATATGTAGAGCAACAAATCGTCCACATACAGCGAGATCCTATGCACCCCCCCCTCCACCCGCACTATCCCCTGCCAACCCCTTGATGCTCTAAACGCTATTGCCAATGGCTGTATCGCCAAGGAAAAGAGCAATGGAGAGAGTTGGCATCCCTGCCATGTCCCATGATGTAACCTAAAATACCCCAAACTCATCGCTTCGTATGCTCACATGTTGCCGGCACCCGGTACAACAGCCAGACCCAATCCACAAACCCCTGCCCAAACCAAAACCGTCCCAGCACCTCCCACAAGTAATCCCATTCCACCTGGTCAAAGGCCTTCTCCACGTCCATAGCGGCCGCCACCTCCACATTTCGTACCTCCGGGGCCATCATTATAACATTTAACAAACGCCTAATATTGACCAACAGATGCCTCCCCTGTACAAACCCCGTCTGGTCTTCCCCTATCACCCCCGGCACACAGTCCACAATCCGAGAGGCCAAGATCTTGGGCAGCAACGTTGCATCCGCATTTAGCAATGAAATTGGGCGGTAGGACTCACATTGCTCCGGGTCCTTATCCCTCATTAAAATGAAGGAAATTGAGGCCTGCCACAACGTTGGGGGGGGGAAGCTCCTCTTTCTCCTTTGCCTCATTTAATGCCCTTACCAGCAGGGGCCCCAGGTCTTCAGAGAACTTTTCATAAAATTCCACTGGGAAGCCACCCGGGCCCGGGGCCTTCCACGCCTGCATCTCCCCCATACCCTCCATCACCTCCACCAATCCAATGGGCGCTCCCAGGTCCTATCTGTGGAATTCTTTACGACAGGGGGTTTTACAGGCTGGGTCATTAAGAATGCTCACGGCTAAGACAGACAAGATTTTTAATCAGAAAGGGAACCAAGGACTATGGAATAAGGCAGGGAAGTGGTGTTGAGGATTATCATTTCAGTTCATTCATGATCTCATTGAATAGGACAGCACGGTGGCGCAGTGGCAGCACTGCAGTCTCACGGCGCTGAGGTCCCAGGTTCGATCCCGGCTCTGGGTCTGGCCGTGTGGAGTTTGCACATTCTCCCTGTGTTTTTGTGGGTTTCGCCCCCACAACCCAAAGATGTGCAGGGTAGGTGGATTGGCCACAGTAAATTGCCCCTTAATTGGAAAAAATGAATTGGGTACTCTAAAAAAAAATGTTTAATGATCTAATTGAATGGCGCAGCAGACTCGATGAACCGAATTGCCTACTTCTGCTTCTTCTTATGGACGAAAAAAAGGCTGTTCTCATTAGCTGATGGTACAAGGTTTTGAGTGATTAGCACCTTGATATGGGGCATGTGGAAGGATGCTGCTGATGGACCGCCTTTCTTACCACCGGATTTGGAGGATCTTGTGACAGCTCCGCTGGTGGTATTTCTACAGTGCTGTGAGGTGCCTGATGGAAACTGTCCTCATCTCCAAAGCATATAGGAGCGTGGGAATCAGTGCCGCCAGGTATACCATGGCCTTATTCTCGGATTTCAGATCCCAGACATTCACATGCCTGACACCAGATCTTTGAAGCAATTGCTCTTATCGGAAATTTTTCATGGCAGGAGACTCCGAGGAGATCAGTGGAAACGTTTGAGAACATCCTCAAAGCATTCCTGAAGTGAATAAATATATCTGTCGGTCTATGGGAGAACCTTGCTTGTGACTGACCAAAAATGGAAAGACTCATTCGGAAAGGCAACTATGGCCAAGAACATGGAGAGGGTAATTTGAGCATTATGAGGATCTCCAAATAACCTATTTACCCAACATTTCAAGTACCACCTTCCTCACATGTGGCAGAGTATGCAGATCTCAGAACCCATCGAACTATAGTGGAGGCAAGTCATCCTCAATCCTGAGGGACTACCAACAGAATAAGAGGCACTTGAGCTAGGGAGTGCATTTAAAGTTTTGGACAAAAGATGCAGTGGAGGAAACGATAAAGAACCTTTTTTTTTTAAAGGCAGCCAGTGGAATGACCAGAAACTAAGAGTGGAGACAATGATTTTAAATGGCAATAGACAGTAATGTTGGATTCTTAGGATATTAAAATAAATCCAACACCTTATGTTCTAAACTTTGTACTGCTATTTTTTTTTACTGTTTGTGTTTGTTCTGAAAGAAATATGGCTGCAACAAGTCACATGACTATCCTGTCACAAGTCACAGGATAGTCAGATCCTCTTTCCTAGGGTAGGAGAGTCAAGTACTAGGGGACATAGCTTTAAAGCGCGTGGGGAAAAGTTTAGAACAGATGTGCGAGGCAAGTTGTTTTGTTTTTTTACACAGAGGGTGGCAAATATATGGAACACGCTGCCTGGGGAGGTGACGGGGACAGGTACGATAGTGGCACTTAAGGGACATCGAGACAAATATATGAACAGGGTGGGAATGGAAGGATACGGACTCCGTAAGTGCAGATGGTTTTAATTTAGGCGGGTACCATGGTCGGCTCAGGCTTGGAGGGCCAAAGGGCCTGTTCCTGTGCTGTATTGTTCTTTGTTCTCTTTGGCATGTCATCCTGGGAGCTACTACCAGGAGTTATAACAGCAAAATAATTCTTCTCAGCCTGTGGAATCTCACACCTCATTATGTAATCAACAAAATCAGATGAAGTACAGACAAACTGGCCCTCCAACCATGGGTGTGGGGGGGGGGAGAGAGGAGATGGGAGACAGAGCGAGAGAGAGCCCTACTTGCGGTATCGGCATCAACTGCAAAGCAAAATCTACAACTCTGGTCTTCAACCAGCCGAACTCAAACTGCTAAGTGAAATAATTCCTCGGTTCTGGGGTGTTACAATCCATGGTTGTAAAACTCCTTTTTCTATTCCGCCCCTTTACTGTGTGCATGTGGGTTTTGAATGGAAATAAGTTAACCTTGTGGATTAATCATAACTCAAGTTTGCTGAAGGTTATTAGCAAATTAGATCACACAAGCCAAGGGTTTGAGAAAACACACCACCGTAAACATTAAATAATTCAAAACACCTTCTTCTTACTGAATTAAGTACAGCTTGCCTGCCTCCATCCTGTCTTTTATCAGGTACTTGTAGGGCTACAGTGGATAAATGAGACCGACTACTCTACAGAGAATCACATGGAGTAGTGGGCTGAATGACCTCCTTTAGTGTTGCATTAAATCTGGACTGATCATTTCTACATCAAAATGCAATGTATGAATGATAGGAACATATGTGCATAAAATCAATCCAACTTCTGCAGGCGTGATTGACATGGTGGGGTGGAATTGGCCAATTATCTCCATTCTGGTTGGAATTAGCAGTATTCCCATGTTCAACCAATTCAGATGGCTACCACGTTAACTATGACAAAAGACCACAGCACACAAAACAGACTCCCCAGTCAACACAAAAAATGGAAGAAAACAGGCTTACAGATGTTTATAAACAGAAGGAATATAAAACCCTTTTTGTTTTATAGAAGCATCGATGAAAGGTATGTACCCAGATTGTTAATAGAAAGCAGATCAGCAAAGACAATGTTATCAGCCTTGTGTCATTTGTGGGTGGAGCTTGTTAGACGTTTAGCTGCTGTTGTATGAAGAGTCAAAGGTTCTTCTCCTTTTTACGAACACCTTTATTTCACTTCAACAGGCTCTGCACAAAACTCTATCTTCCCATCACCTGACACAAAGGCCACCTGAAGCCTCTTCACGTATCAGTGTCAATTATTGGATACTTAACATAAATGAGACAACTAATTGCAATGTCTCTCAACCCATTACTTAACAGTCTCCCCTTCCTTGGAGAAAAAAAAATTCGGTGAAAACAAAATTACAAGAAACTCAAAAACACAAACGCAATTTCCCCCCTTCTCTTTTTTGTGGAAGAAAAAAAAAGTCACAGAAACAGGCGCCCTTCATTAACAATGTCCAAAAGTTTCTGTGAACTAGCCCCTCTTTTTGTAAAACAGTCTGACAATTGATAGCTACTGTCGACCCATTTAATTTTTTGCTATTTCCCCTCTTTCCAACATATGCTTCAAACTTGCGATGTCTATCCTGAACCTTTTTTCATTGACACTTTTTATAGAGTGCACATTTTCCCACAGGGATTTGTCAATGTGACAGTCAATAGGTATATTACCCAAATATACTGCTACTGCTTGATCTTTCCCTTCTGCTGTGGGATGTCCTTTCAATAGTTCTTGAACTTTTCCTGCGGACCTGTTCACTATCCGAAGTACTATCTGAACTAGCACTGCGTTTCTGTGCCCTCCATTTTTGAACTTTGTGTTCCCAATCCATTGTCTTGACTCCCTCCCCTGAATGCTGTACATTCAACCAATGTTTATACTTTCCAGTGGCCTTCCCTGCTCTACTAAGTACAGTGCATCCTTCCATTGACTAGACCATTCAGGTAAGTATGTCACTTTTGTACCAACTTTTGAGTTGTCCTTTCGGAAAAATGGCCTGTTCTAATTCATCAGACATGTTGTGTTCCTCTACAGAAACCCTGTCTATATCAGTTAACTGGTCCTCATAGTTCTGTAACATGTGCGTACCAGATGACTCTGGTTCCTCGTCATGTCTGTCTGCTCTGTCTAAATTTGAAAATTTGTAATCTGTGCCCATTATCCTTGATGAATGTACCGTAACAGTTTGATTGCCACGTTGCAAAATAATTGTTTTGCCATCTATGTCTTTGATCTTCCCTGGACCTTTCCATTGATTAGAATTGTCTCTCTTATAGTATACTATGTCTTCTTGCTGAAAAACGGTATCTGATGGCAGCACGGTAGCATTGTGGATGGCCCAGGTTCGATTCCGGCTTGGGTCACTGTCTGTGCGGAGTCTGCACATCCTCCCCGTGTGTGCGTGGAATTCCTCCGGGTGCTCCGGTTTCCTCCCACAGTCCAAAGATGTGCAGGTTAGGTGGATTGGCCATGATAAATTGCCCTTAGTGTCCAAAACTGCCCTTAGTGTTGGGTAGGGTTACTGGGTTATTGGGATGGGGATAGGGTGGAGGTGTTGACCTTGTGTAGGGTGCTCTTTCCAAGAGCTGGTGCAGACTCGATGGGCCAAATGGCCTCCTTCTGCACTGTAAATTCTATGATTTTATGATTGTGTCTTAAAGCTCTGTGAATTCTTTCAGAGACTTCTGCTTCCAAAAACTCTTTCCTACTGCTATGTAATGCATTTAAATGCTCAGCAAAGGCAGAGCTAATTGTGGGCCCTTCACAAGCTGGAGACTGATCATCTAAAATGGACGGAATTTTAGGATTTCTATCAAACACTAATTGATCGGGACTATAGTCCCCAACCATCTGCAATGAATTATTTGCATGTACCGCCCATGCTAAAGCTGAATTGAGCTTGCAGTTTGGTCTATTTGCCAAAGTTTTCCGAAGCATGTCATCTATTACCGCATGGATTCTTTCACACACACCACTACTAAATGGGCTTTCCGCAGCCGTATTCATAACTGTGATATTCACGTTTTCACACATATCCCTAAACTCATCATTAGCAAATTCTCCGCCGTTGTCTGTAAGGAATTCTGCCGGTCCTGTCCCTATCCATTTTTGCACGATTTGATCCAGGATTACTGTGTTTTCTTTACTTCGTACAATCGTTGATTGACTAAATCTGGTTGCTAAATCTACAAAATGCAAAATAAATATATTATTGGCTTCATCCCAGATCTTAAGGTCCATGGCCACAATGCCGTTAAAATCCCTGGCCAAAGGTAGGGTTACTATCGGTCGTGCTGGCGTCCTTCTGTATTTCCTACAAACTTCACAGTGATCACTAACCTGTTCTATCAGTTTCGTATAGTCTTCATCCCTTACCGCTGCATCCTTTAATACATTTTTCAGCCTCCGAGAAGACGAGGAATTGAACTAAAGAAAAGAGCATTAGACTGGGATGACCAGTTAGAATAGTGCATTATGGACATTAATTTGGGTTGCAGGAAGTGAACAAAGAGATGGGCAAAGCATGGCGAGGGAGGGGGGGGGGGGGGGGGGGCTATTGGGACTGGTTCTTTGCACAAAGGATGCTGGGAGGCAGAGGCCCAGAGGAAGGAAAGGAATGTGTAATGAGCCTATCAGAATCAGTGGCAGTTCGATTATATGACCAGGTCAAGGAAAGGGCCTATCGGAATCTTGTATTCGCGTATGTGGAGCTTGATCCTGCATGAATGTATATGAGACCACATGTGTCGCCTCCCTTTGTCTCACTCGCTCTGGGAGTTTCAAGAGACATGAGTCTCCTGCCTTCATCAGAGGGAGTGTAAGCTTGCAAGCTATTTGAAATAAACTAAAGGAATTTCTATATCCGAACTCAGCCTTTTGATTGAGACCAGACTGGACAGAAAGAACTCAATTTCTTCATTTGGTGGCAGTGGAGGGATTTCTACAGGCGACCACCGGTCATCTACGAAATTAGAATTAAACTGATCTCGGACAGAGAGAGAGGAAATGGGCCCACGACGTGAGTAGCTGGAAAATGTCGGTTTTCCTCTGTCGCGTAGTCTGATGAAGTTTAATCACTCGCACATGGTCAGGTAAGGTCGTCTCGACGAAATCAAAGGTCAGTCTGGCGGATTAGAAAACTAATTTCAATTAATATAAGTACGATTGAGGGCTATTTAACTGAGGGAATTTATGGGGACAATTCAGCTAGGGCTTGAGGGAATGTGCCTCAGAATTCAGTTTGCATGTTGGAAATTAAAATTGGTTGTATTGAATTACACTTTAATTCGGTTAAGGTCTTTAACGGGTTAAGAGAATGTTACAGACAATTCAGTTACGACCACTGAGGGAATGTTCTGCAGACAATTCAATGCCGTACAATTAGAATTGATTAAAGTTGGATTTTGTTAGGAGGAGATATGTCTTATGAGTGAAAAAGTTGGGAGATGAATGGCCACTAGGGGGAACCAGAGACTTGGAAAATTCAGAACCGTATCGGAAAAGAGGTGGTTTCAGGAATGTTTAAATTTACTTTCCAGTTTTGAAGAAGGGAAAAAACGTGCAAATTCAAAGGTTTATTGTCCAGTTGGTTGAGATGAATGAAAGTATGATGCTTTGAATTCCTTTCGTTTGAGTGGAGATCTTGGTGGATGAATGAGTGTGTGTTTAAAATAAGGATTTGTGAACTTCCTCTTGTATTCCTAGTTTTTAAAATGTTGTGTTTTGCAAAACGAAGTTGCACATCAATTAGGAGGTATACAGGGGCAGTTAAAAATGAGATTTAAAATGGGGAAAGTATTTGAAAGTTCTTTAGAAAATCAGTAATAATGCTTAACATTGTGGAAGTTATTTAGAACACAATTCTCAGGAAGTAAACAAAAAGCAAAATCAAAATGTATAAATTGGGATTTGTAAATGATTAGTTGAACTCGGCAGTCTTGGTTGGTTAAAAGAGAAAAAGGAGAGAACAATGGAATCTAAAATTGAAATGCGAAGACTAGGCATTCGATGAATTGAGGCCATATGTTCCTTTATTAGAGGCAGCCATGATGTACCTACATTTAAAAATTTTGTTCAGTGAGTTCCAGATAGTAGAGATTTCAGTATTTTCTCTGTAAACTCACTACACATCAAATTTAAGATTTGGGGATTTTCATATAGCAAAGACTATGGATTTTTAAAACTTTATTTTAAGACTACACAGGGGGAAAAGAAGATCCCAGTAGAAAGGAAGTGATATGGCACAGCTCCACTGGGTCCTAGTGCCCGCTGAGTTGCAAGAAGGTCACTAGCAGAAGAAACGAAGTTTAGAATGTTAACTACATTGCAGGCAGAGCTTCAGGGAATAAAGATATGGGACCGGAGCTTAGATTAGAAGTATTACTTGCAGTATCAGGAAATGAGAATCTGATGGCAGGGAACGATTAATAAAAATAGATGCAGAAATTTTAAAAAATTAAGATATTAAAACCAACTGATAACGTAAAGGAAATAAGGAAAGCAAACCTAGCAATAGAAAGAATGACACGGGGTTAATCAGCATACAATTCCAGCACACAATCCAGGGAGACGATACAGGCCGTAAAAGAAATAGCCCTTGACCAGAGGTGCCAAATGCGAGCTGGAGATAACGATCAAAGAGTTAGAACAGCACGGAATCATTCAAGAAGTCACATATGCATCGACGAATAGCCCACTTCAGGTAGTTAGCAAGCCTGCTGGTACATTTAGAATGGTAACGAATTACAAAGCATTAAATAAGGTTACAAAAAGAAAAAAGAGAAGGATAAACGGTATTTAATAAATCCACAAACTACATTGGAGAAGGTGGCAGGCAAAACTTATTTAACTAGTATAGATTTAGCCAACTGATTCGGGAGTGTACCGTTAGACCCAGACAGCAGGGAAAAGACAGCATTTACCTTTGGCACTAAACATTACATGTACTGTAAATTGCCACAAGGATATGTTAATTCCCCAGACCACTTTCAGGCAACAGTAAGGGAGTTGATTAAAGATGATTTGGCTTTAGTATATATTGATGAAGTGTTAATTGGAGATGATGATCAGGGGGACACATGTTGAAAGAGTGACCAAAATTATTAAAGCACTTAATGAAGCAGGGTTTAAGATAGGGCTAAAGAAATGCCAGATTGGCAGGAGCTAAGTCGATTATCTAGGGCCGTCAGTGTCAAGGGCAGGTGGGGAAGCCAGTGTTGGGATGAGAGAGAATGCTGCTAGAATCGCAGCGCCCGTTTCACGAAACAGGGATAAGCAAATCATGGGAATTTTGGGGTATTTGAGAGCAGTAGTGGAAGACTTTGGTCTTTATGTTAGACCCATTTAGATTCTGCACAAACCTCTATCTTCATATCACCTGACAAAAAGGCCACGTGAAGCCTCTTTATATATCAGTGTCAATTATTGGATACTTAACATAAATGAGACAACTAATTGGAATGTCTCTTAACCCATTACTTAACAGAGCTGGGCTGGGGCTGTCAGGTGAGGGTTTTTAGTATTTGGGGTTCAATTTTGGTTTGTTGTTTTGGACTGCAGAAGGTAAGCAGTGTTTTATTTTAAAGCTGTTACAGGGAACTGAAAGCACATTGGATGTGGCAAACTACCGTGGTAACTTTAAAGATAGAGTTGCTTTCCGGAAGGAGTTTTGAACCTGCTGGCTGGAGGCTGGATCTCGGGGAAAGGATCAGTCCCATTCAAGTGAGATTACAGTGTGATGGGCCATGCCTTTGAAAGGGGTTTTGGTTTATTGGATTTTGTATTGAATTGCAACAGCTACTAAGGGGGATTCATTAACAGTTCTATACATAGATTGCTGTAGCTGTTGTGTTTTCTTTATGTTTGTAATTTTTAGCAAAGTTCTTGTTTTATATATTTTTAACTACATTCTTATAATAAACTTTGTTTTGATAAAAGCACCTAGGAAGTCTGATGAATAACACCTGAAGTGAAGGCTCATCCTAGCCAAATTCAACAATTACAGGTCAGGTGAACTTCATAATATACTTTGGAGTTTCTAAGCCCTGGCCCATAACACACATACTTTTTCTGCATAAAACATTATTCAATTAAACATATTATTTTTGCTTCATTTGCTTGATGCAAAACTTGGTTATTAAGATGGGCCTTGTGGCGTAACTAATCTGTAATAATCATGATATTTTAGAACGGCCCTGGGACTTCATTTTGTTTGCATAGATCCATTTAGCCCCACTAAAAATAGGTGGTCACTCCATGGCACTTAATGGACAGCAGCAGACCAATTCTGGTACACTATAATCAAGACATTTTGGAGCTTGCAGCAGAGCAAGAAAATGTCCAGAGGAATTTACCCTAGTTTTGGCATATGTAAATAACTTATCCCACAAAGAGCTTATGTTTCGAAAATTATGCAGAACATGACAAGGAGATTGCCAGTAAAAATATTAATAAATGGTCAACATCATTTTTAAAAGTTAGGAAAAAATATCACATTCCCAAATATGTTAATTTTTAAATTGCTGGATGTTTTGCAAACAGATGGACGCGGTTGAAGGAGGTACAACCAGTTCTGCAGCATCAGAATAAAAGGAAACTGCATTGATTCAGTTTGTTTTCCAATAGCTATTAAATTGAAATCCAGTTTTAATTATAACAGAAGTCAAAAGTGTTACAGAGTAACACACATCTCGCCTGAGGTCAAGGCCAGCCTGACAGTAGCCACCCCCCACCTCCTTCTCATCAGTATTATTAATTTCCAGCTGCTGGATCGATTCCCAGACTTGCCATTAGGCACTCCAGTCGCAAATTAGTTTATCCTCTCGCTCTGCTGCTTGTTGCATGCACTAGTTCGAGTCAGTTCAACGCTCAATTCAGTGCCTCGGTTGTGTTGTCACATTTGATATGGAGAGGCTGAGCTGGTTCCTTGCCCATCTCGATCAGGCCAGAAAGGTCCCAAGAATTCATACAATTCTACAGATGTTTTTCTGGTGCACAAAGACAATCAGGCTCAGGTTGTGCATGCTGGCACCTGCAGCCAATCAAAATACTCCCAATTTCTGCTAGTCTCTATGCTCTTCGCCCGTCATCGCCTCGCCTAGCTGTACTGAGCTGAGGCGCATTTAAATCTTAAACTTGGGCTTTGAGTTTCAAATTGAGGGAACGTGTTTGGCATGAAAGAGTAAGTCTGTGCAGACTCGATGGGCCGAAGGGCTTCTTCTTATTTCTGCGAAATCATTGCAGGTGATGCTTAGAAAATCATATGATCAGACAGGGCCAACACGGCTTTGTGAAATGGAAATAATATTTAATTAATTTATGAGTCTTTTGAGGAAATAACAAGAAAGGTGGGCAATGGGCAACCTGCAAATGTGGTGTACTTGGATTTATAAAAGGCCTTTGATAAGATGCCACATCAAAGGTTGCTACACAAGACAAGGGAATATGATGTTGGGGGTGTCCTATAAGCATGGTTGAGGGTTAGCTAACCGGAAGCAGACTCTGGATAAATGGGTCATTTTCGGGTTAGAAAACTGTAACTGGAGTTCCACAGACATCAGCACTGAGGCCTCAACTATTTACAATCTATATACATGACTTGGATGAAGGGACCGAATGTATGGTAGCTAATTTTGAAGACAGCACCAACATTGCTAGGAAAGTTGTCAAGAGGAAGTAACGAGTCTGCAAAGGGACATAGAAAGGTTGAGTGAGCAAAAATAATAATAATCGCTTATTGTCACAAGTAGGCTTCAATGAAGTTACTGTGAAAAGCCCCTAGTCGCCACATTCCAGAGCATGTTCGGGGAGGGGAATTGAACCCGCGCTGCAGCCTTCTTCCGCATTAATATGAGAAAATATGAACTTGAAAAGAAAAGCAGTCCACTACTTAAATGGAGACCGATTGAAAACTCACTGGTAGAGAGGAATCTGGTGTCCTGGTACATGAATCACAACAAATTAGTGTGCACCTACAATAAGTGGTTAGGAAGGTAATTGGGGGCGGCCCGTGGTACAGTGGGTAGCACTGGGACTACGGCGCGGAGGACCCAGGTTCGAATCCAGGCCCTGGGTCCGTGTGTAGTTTGCACATTCTCCCCGTGTCTGCGTGGGTTTCACCCCCACAACCCAAAGATGTGCCGGTTAGGTCGATTGGCCATGCTAAATTGCCCCTTAATTGGAAAATAAATAATTGGGTACTCAAATGTAAAAAAAAACATTTTTAAAAGGAAGGCAAATGGAACATTGTCATTTATTGCAAGGGAAATAGAATTATTTACACTTTCTTTTATTTTTGCCATTACATTTTTTTAATAAACATTTTAAATTATCAAATATAAACAGTAACATACATATTTAGAAAGATATACACATAATATATATCACATAAAAAAGAACCGAATCAAGTGTAAGAAGTTAATTAACGAATACAACGGAATAAGAAACCCTTATTACTAAACTAACCTCCTCTAACTCAACCCTTCTAACCCACGAACGTGTCCAGGTCTTTAAAGATTGAAATGAATGGCCACTATCTCTATAGAATCTCTCCATCAAGCATCTGATAGTATACTTGATCTTTTCCAGATGCAGGACCGATATAATATCTTCCACCCATGCAGAAGCTTTGGGTGGTGAGGGAGATCTCCAGTTAAGTAATATTCGCCTCCTGGTTATTAAGGAAGCAAAGGCAAGAACATCCACCCCCACTTCCGAGTAGAGTGATGGGGAGTCCGAAGGCTCCAGGGATACCTGCAAAATCTTGGATATGGTGTCAAAAAAGGAAAGCCAATACACAGCAAGCTGAGGATAAGACCAAAACGCATGCGCAAGATTAGCTGGTGTAAGTGAACAGCGGTCACACTTGAAAACTGAACCAAACTCAGTCTGGCACAAGATGAATTGGAATTCACCCTGTCGAGGGCTTCCCTCCATACCTCCTCAATAAGCAGAGTCTAGCTCCCCTATCCATTTCTCATATACTCTATCCAAAGGGGCAGGGTCCGAAGATAGAATGAGGTTGTTCAAATTTGAAATTGACCCTCTTCCCCTGCTGTGCCAAGGCCAATACCTTTTCCAGCAGGAAAGAAGGTGGGGTCAGGAGGAAGAAGGAAAAGAACCTATGTGAGAAATCCCGAATTTGAAAGAAACAAAAAAGTTTGGAACCAGTCAGATTGTATCTGTCCATGAGTTTTCCCAAGGCTGGCAAAGCCTCCATTTGGAAATAAATCCCCAAAGTGCATCAGCCCTCCCGTTCTCCAGGATCTCAACAATGGGTCCAAGATCGAGGGCATGAAGAGGTGGTTATCGCATATCGGGGCAAGTGAAGACAGAGAGAAGATTGAAGTGCGGCGGAACTGCTTCCAAATCCTGAGGGAAGAGATCATCACAGGGCTCGTGAAAAGACCTACAGGGGAGAGGGGCAGTGGTGTGGTAATTATGGCGTGTAGGGAGGAGGCTGCGGTGCAAGACCCCTGCCTCCATTCTACTCCAGTTTGACCCCAGGAAAATGAACTATTGTAGGATTTTCTGTACATTGAGGGGCTGGTTTCGCACAGGGCTAAATCGCTGGCTTTGAAAGCAGACCAAGGCAGGCCAGCAGCACGATTCAATTCCCGTACCAGCCACCCCGAACAGACGCCGGAATGTGGTGACTCGGGGCTTTTCACAGTAACTTCATTTGAAGCCTACTTGTGACAATAAGCGATTTTCATTTCATTTTATTTCACATTGGCAGCTCAATAATAAAACAGGAAATTCTTAAGCCTCCTGATCCTCTGTCTCTCTGAAGCAGGGCGCTGCAGACGCTGGGACTCTTACCTGTCCAGATAAAAGCTGATATTAATATGCTAATTGTAATAAAAAATGCTTCGTGGAGGTCGCGGGTCGGATCGCTGCCGCCCACGATGGGCAAACGGACCTGTTTCACGGGATTTTTTCAGGACCTGACAACCTGAATCGGTGGAGGAGACGAAAGGAAGAGGTTTTCCCCCCGGGGTATGGACAGTTGGACCAGAAGTGGTCGAGTGGAGCGGCAAAGATCGAAGCAGGAGTAGCGGGGACCCCAGACCGGGCGGCGAAGCATGGCGGACGGCAGGGACCAGGGAGCGGAGGCTCACTGGCCAAGGAAGCAACAGATGGAGTTTTTTAGGAACTGCTTCACCGAACTGAAGAGGGACATGTTGGACCCGATGGACCGAATGGTCGAGGCGCAGGCGGTCCAAGAGAAGGCACTAAGGGAGGTCGAGGTGAAGCTCTCCAGCCAGGCGGACACGGTAACGGAGCTGGAGCACGAGGTGGAGGAGCTGAACTCCCGCCAGAGGAGGATGCAGGAGCAACTTGAAGAGCTGGGGAATAGAGCCAGGAGGCAGAACCTGAGGATCGTTGGCCTCCCCGAGGGCTGTGAGGGATCGGATGCGGATGCATACGTGATGGGTATGCTCGGGGCGCTGATGGAACCGGAGGCCTTCCCTCGACCCCTGGAGTTGGATGGGGTGCATAGAGCCCCCGCAAGGAAGCCCAGGGCGGGCGACCGACCGAGGGCCTTGGTGGTTCGCTTTCACCGGCTTGCTGACAGGGATCGTGTGTTGCGATGGGCCAAGGCGGAGAGGAGCAGCAGATGGGAGAACTGCGAGGTGCGCATCTACCAGGACATGGGAACGGAGCTGGCCAAGAGGCGTGCAGGATTCATCAAGGTAACGGCAGCCTTCTACTCAGGGGGCACCAGGGAGAGTAGAAGGGGCAGGCTAGGGCCAAGCGCAGGGCAGACCTGGCAGGTCAAGCCTCGGGGGGGGGGGGGGGGGGGGGGGGGGTGTGGAGGAGGGGTGTCGGGGGGGGGGGCAGCCGGGAAGGAGAGCAGAGAAGACTTAAGTGGGCAAGGGGGAGAAGATCAGCGATTCCCCCAGAGGAGAAAGTCGCTTGCAGGGAACAGCGTAGGAAACCGACAGCAGCAGCACCCGGGGGGGCGGGGGGTTTAGAGCCACATTAGTTTAGTTGAACACGTGGGGCATGGGCAAACAGAGCTGATAGGGGAAGTGCCTTATTAATTTGTTTATTCTTTCCCACTGTTCGTTTTCAATATGTTAAGGCTTTTGTATATGGCCTTCTTTTTTCTCTGTAAATGTTACAAATCTGTTTTTTAAAAATTTTTAAATAAAAAAAAAAAAAAAAAAAAAAATGCTTCGGGAAAAAAAATGGGGATACATTGAAAAAGAATATAAACCTTGGGAGCACATTCATCTTGACAGTTTGGATCCTGCCCGCAAGAGTCTACGGGTGACTATTTAACTTCTGCAAGTCCAATTTAATCTTACTGATGAGGCTTGAAAAGTTCAGTTTGTGGTGTCACGCCCAGTTATGGGCTACGAGGATCCTCAGGTATCGGAAATTAAGAGGTCCAAAAGATGAAACAGCAGCAAACCATAGAGACCCTCTGGCCTTCGGGTTCACTGGAACACATTCACTTTTACCCAGGTTTAATAATCTTGAGAGTATCTTCATGATGTTTACGATTGAGGAGACCAGATCCATAATATGTAAGAGTAGATCATCGGCATAGAGCGAGACCGGTGATCCTGTCCTTCAGTGTGTAATCCCCTCCATCTGCCCGATGACCTCAATGCTATTGCCAGAGGTTCAATGGCCAGTTCAAGGAGCAATGGAGAAAAGGGAACAGCCCTGTCTAGATCCCCTGCCTCGTGGAAAATATTCTGCGGTCATATTTGTGCGGACATTGGCTTTTGGGGCATTGTACATCAAACAACCCCAGGAGGAGAATTTGGGGCCAGATCTCAAAAAGCTAGTTCCACTCCACCCGATCAAATGTTTTTTCTGCATCCAAAGATACTATAACTTCCAATTCCCGAGCAGCCAGGGAGGAAAAGGACAAAGCTCAATAGATGTCGGACATTTGTCAATAACTGTCCACCTTTAATAGAGCATGTCTGATCTTCCGGTATTATAGTTGGAAGACTGGGCTCCATTTGGGATGCCAGGGCTTCAGCCCAGTCATTTTCAAAGTCAGGGTCGCGACCTGCAAGAGGAACGCGGGGCCATTGGCCATGGCGTTCCTGATCGAGGGAAGTGCCCAACAGCTGCGACCAGGTTTTTAAAATTCCAGCCACGACTGGCTTTCAGAATGCCAGCCATTCCACGCATGAGTGCTCCCTCAGCAGTGCGCAGGCCTGGAGTCCAGCGAGGCAGACTACCTCCTGCTGACGTCAGCGGGCTGACCAAAGAACAATTCTTTCAGAAAATTGATGGAGTCTTCTCTCCAGAAGTGGCAGAGAGCAGGTCACATGATCCATACGCTGACATCACATACTCTGGGCGCGAGAGATTCCTCCATTTTGTTGCTGCCAGCAGTGCTGGTGTGAGCTCCAGGACCTCTGGTGAACAACCCATGAAGAAGCTGAAAACAGGACCAAAGCAGTATAAAGATGATTTCTTGAGGTATGGGTTTATTAGTTGTGCCACTGCAAATCAGGATTCCAAATTAATATACATGTGTTATATGTAGGGAAGTACTGGCAAATGAAAGATTAAAACCCTGAAAACTTCAAAGACATTTCAAGACAAAGCATGGTGTTTTTGAGGACAAACATCTTAATTTTTCTTTAAAATGGTGCAGTGAGATGCTGAACTCCTTCGCAGAAATGCAACATTGAATGACAAAACAAGTGAGATTGTGAGGACCAAGCAGGCTCAGCTGTCACATTAAAGGTAAGCAAAAAAGTTGAGGGCGGCAGGTGGCGTGAAGGATGGCTGGTTGATAAAAATGGGTCTCAGGCAAAAAGTTTGAAAAACACTGCTTTAGCCAGGCTTTTAACATCTGTGTTAAGGAATGAAATGAGTCGGTAAGACCTTCACTCTACTGGGTCCTTACCCTCTTTAAGGAGCACCAAGATTGTGGCTTGGGGAAGGGTCGGGGTAGTGTTCCCCTAGACAGTGAATCATTGAACATGTCCAATAATAAAGATATTAGCTGCTCTGAGAACCTCGGATGGGAAGCATTCCGGGCTGGGGGTTTTACAGGATTGCAGCCAACATATTTTTCTGTACTTCTTCTGGGCTTAAGGAAGATTCCAGTTCCTATTTCCTGCCTTCCTCGATGGTCGGGATGTGTACACCATCTAGAAACCTCATCCTGTCCAAGATCCTGATGAAGGAGCTGCGCTCAGAAAGCTAGCGATGCGAAACAAACCTGTTGGACTTTAACCTGGCATTGTAAGACTTCTTATTTTGCCCACCCCAGTCCAACACCGGCATCTCCACATCCTGAATATCGGTGTTCGACCTCCAAGAGGGCTTCCACCAACCTTTTGTTGTTCCACTCTCCTTTTTTACGATGTGAGCTTTATAGGAGATAATATCCCCCTTTATAACGGCCTTCAGGGTTTCCCAGAGTATTGAAGGAGAAATTTCTTCTGTTTTGTTGAGTTTGATAAAGTCTGCTTTGGCAGCAGACAAACGCTCACAAATATCTGTCATCAGACAGTAAAGTGGTGTCTAGTCTCCAGGGCGGGCATTCAAGGGGGGCAAAATTCAACAAACTGATCCAAGATGGCAACAACCGGTCACTGAGGGAAGGAGGGATTTGCCAACAATAAAAAAAATACATTCGTGAGTAGGCGCGGTGAACATATGAAAAAAAGGAAAATTCTGTATTTTTGGATGCAGAAAACGCACGAGCCGACCCCTCCAATATGTTCCATAAAAGAGATCAATGGCCTTGACATCTGGGATTTTGGCATGGAGCAGTCCAATCTCTGGTCCAAGACATAGTTTAAGTCCCCTCCTAGGATCATCCGATGTAAGTCTAAGTTTGGGAGGAGGTTCACCAGAGAGTTTATGAAGCTCAGATCGTCCCAATTGGGAGCATAAATATTCAATAAAATAACCAGAGTGTTTTCCAGTGAACGGCAGACAATAATGTAGCGACCATTGGGGTCACCCATAATCCGGGAGGATGTAAATTATATTTTTTTGGTGGATTAGTATTGCCATGCCTCTAGCCCGACCATTAAAGCCGAGTGAGTGAAAGGCTTGTCCCACCCAATTTTTGCAAAGCCTTATCTGGTCCTTTACCTGTAGATGAGTCTCCTGTAGGAACACAACACCCAAATTTAGACCACCCAAATGAACAAAGACCCTTGCCTGCTTCACTGGTTCATTCAAACCCTCACATTCCAGGTTATAAGACAGAAAGGAGAACCTCCAACACCTCTCCCACCTTGGTCAGCCATTACATCTGTAGACCAACAAGCAAGGAATCCTGTTAAGCCATAGTGAAGAGATCCCACCAGTACAGCGGCCTGATCCGGTTCAACGGCCAGGGCAGCACGGTAGCATGGTGGATAGCACAATTGCTTCACAGCTCCAGGGTCCCAGGTTCGATTCCAGCTTGGGTCACTGTCTGTGCGGAGTCTGCACGTTCTCCCCGTGTGTGCGTGGGTTTCCTCCGGGTGCTCCGGTTTCTTCCCACAGTCCAAAGATGTGCAGGTTAGGTGGATTGGCCATGATAAATTGCCCATAGTGTCCTAAATTGCCCATAGTGTCCAAAATTGCCCTTAGTGTTGGGTGGGGTTACTGGGTTATGGGGATAGGGTGGAGGTGTTGACCTTGGGTAGGGTGCTCTTTCCAAGAGCCGGTGCAGACTTGATGGGCCGAATGGCCTCCTTCTGCACTGTAAATTCTATGATAATCTATGAAATATAGAGTAGCGGACAATGTCAAACAACTAACTTTAACCCCCTCCCTCACCTTGTCCCCTGCTAAGCCAACAACCCCCAATAAAAATATTATATCCGTACAAAACCTGAACTTATACACTAGGCTCCCACTCACAGGATGTTTGCGAGCATTTTCACTATGTACTCTGTGGCGGTGTTGCCCTCCGTACCCTCCAGCAAACCCACGAGGCGGGTGTTCTGAGACCTGTTTTCAGGTCACTTACTTTACTTTTCAAATATTTATTCGTATCCAGGACTGAAGACATCTTTTCAAGCACTGCGATCCGATCACTGAGATCGGAGTGGGCCTCCTCCAGTTTTCTGACCGTGACCACCCCCTGGGCCTTCATAATTTTGTTCATCCCTCCTAATTGGTTCGATATTTGGAACAGGGACTTGTCTACTGACTTTTAACTTCATCGGCCAATTTGCATTAACACTTTTTCAGTTCAGCCACCACAATGCAGCTGATGTTGTCACCTGTTGGCCATGAAGCCGCCTTTGGGGGGGGGGGGAGCAGGATGCTTGCCGCCGCCATTTTGTTCCCCACCGATTCCAGGGATGCCTTGTAATCCAAGGAACATACTCAGCTCCCCTCTCTCTTATCTTTGTTATTTTTTGCCATTTTCCGTTGGTCCACTGTTCTCCCAACAAATTTTATATTTTTAGGGTCAGCACTGCCGATATTGCACTAAAACGTTCGGGTTCTGATCGGAGCATCTTCCGGTGCATGCTCCTCCCTTATATCCGCCGCCGGAAGTCCTTGCCATTACATTTTTGATCCATGGATGTTTAATAGACCTGTGACTTTAAGGCAAAGCAGCATGTACCTTTTAAATTAAACAGAAGGTTCCAGAGGGTTGTAATTGCAGATTGGCTGACATCAGTGCTGACTTGGTTTGATTGATTTGGTTGGTGGCCAATAAATTATCCAAAAAGGCTGTGCTCTGCCCAGTAACAGGTGGTGATTGAATCTGATCCCACTGGAAATTTTCAGAGCTTCAAGGGTTGAATTTTTGCTTTCACTTTGGATTCTTCAGCTTGGATGGTGGGTTCTAATTTATTCTCTCACAAAAGATCTCACTCATCCTCTCCATAAGGCCACTGAGTAGGCTGACTCTCTCTCCAGCAAGACTGGGTGTCATTCTCTCGAGACTGCAAAGGCTTGAAGTCAAACCACGAGCTGAACACAAGGCTTGATGTGAAATAAGTGTCTATACAAAAATATATAGGCCCAAATGTGAACCTCAAGGCTGAAGGTCCAGTCTGAGAAGAAATAAAGCGTCCCCCCACAAAGCCTGCTGCTAGTGAGTACAACATTTTCTAACCTTTTGGGACCCTGATGAATGACTCTGCAAGGAATACCATTGACAGCTGTAAACCAGAGGACTTTGATCACCCGGCATGCTGTGGGGAAAACGTGATAGAGAATCTCCATTTAAAGCAAAGACTCTTATCGTTTGACCTTCATCATTATTTTCACACTGTCTCCCACTTTGCATTTGTCTGTCTTGTGTGTGTGTGTGTGTGGTGGTTGGGGGGGGGGGGGGGGACAGTGAAAGGGGTGCAGTAGGTTAGTTTGCTGGTTATCCAGTTGTGCTTACTGCATATTTCATCATTATCCCTGTTATAAATGGTAATTGTGTTTCAACTTACAAACCTGGTGACTGTAATTATTGGGCAGCTAAGGGCCAAAGACTTTGGGAATTTTTACAAGAATTATTGGTTAATTTACTTGTGTTGTGACTCTGGGATGAGTGGGGTTGGAATTGGCCGCAAACTTGCCCAGGGTGTCCCAAAAATAAAAGTAGTTTTACTGCAGCTTTCCAGGGCATTGGTGAGACATCTAGAAAACTTGTATAGTTTTGCTTTCCTTATTTGAAAAATTATGCAATTGCTTTAGAGACGGTTCATTTGACTCATTCCTGGGATGAAGGGTTAATCTTATGAAGAAAGTCTGCAGAGGTATATAGTTTGTGAGTGGGCAAGGGTCTGGCAGATGGAGCACTGTTGGTAAATGTGAGGTCATCCATTTGGGCAGGAAAAACAGCAAAATGAACTATTATTTAAATGGTAAAAAATTGCAGCATGCTGCTGTGGTGTCCTTGTGCGTGAAGCTCAAATGGTTGGTTTGCAGATGCAGCAGTTAATTAGGAAGGCAAATGGAATTTGTCCTTCATTGCTAGGGGGATGGAGTTTAAAAGCAGGTAGGTTATGCTGCAGCTGCATAGGGTGCTGGTGAGGCCACATCTGGAGTACTGTGTACAGTTTTGGTCTCCTTACTTGAGAAAGGATGTACTGGCACTGGAGGTGGTGCAGAAGAGGTTCACTGGGTGGATTCCGGAGATGAAAAGATTGGCTTATGACGAGAGACTGAGTAGACTGGGACTATATTCATTGGAATTCAGAAGAATGAGGAGGGACCTTATAGAAACATATAAAATTATGAAGGGAATAGATAAGCAGGGAGATTGTTTCCACCGGCGGGTGAAACTAGAACTAGATGGCATAGCCTCAAAATAAGGGGGAGCAGATTTAAGACTGAGTTGAGGAGGAATTTCTTCACCCAAAGGTTGCAAATCTGTGGAATTCCCAGCCCGGTAAAACAGTTGAGGCTACCATGTTGAATGTTTTTAAAGGCAAAGGTAGATAAAGGGATTAAGGGTTATGATGAGAGGGCGGGTAAGTGAAGCCGAGTCCACAAGAAGATCAGCCATCATCTTATTGAATGGCGGAGCAGGCTCGAGGAGCCAGGTGGCCTACTTCTGCGCCTAGTTCTTATGTTATGTTCTTAAGAACAGGTCGGGCCTATACCCATTGGAGTTTAGAAGAATGAGGGGTGGTCTTATTGAAACTTACAAGATCGTGAGGGGACTTGATAGGGTGGCTATCAGGAAGATGATCCCCCTTGAGGGAATCTCAAGGAGACACACTTTAAGAATTAGGAGCCTCCCTTTTAAAACAGAGATTAGGAGAATATTCTTTTAAAGGGTCGCCAATGTGTAGAACGGTCTTCTCTAGAAAGTGGAGACTGGGTCATTGAATATACTCAAGGCAGAGTTCGATAGATTTCTGATTGACAAGGGATTCAAGCTTTCTGGTGGGTAGACAAGAAAGTGGAGACCAGAACCCAATTAGCAATGACCTTATCAAATGGTGAAGCAGGCTCGGAGGGTCGAATGCCCTACTCCTAATTCCTGACTTTTTACAAGACATTTCCAGAGCAGAAGAATTAAATTTTAGTGAGTCCAATAATATGGGTAGATAAAGGAGGACTGATGTTGAGTCCAGAAGGCTGTATTCAACTCAAAATGTTAACTGTTTCTCTCTCTGTACAGATGCTGCCAGACCTGAGTATTTCTAGCACTTTGTTTTTTACTTCAGATTTCCAATATCCACAGTATTTTGGTTGTTTTAAACCACAAGTTCTGAAGAAAAAGGTAGAAATTTAATTTTGAGCACTATTACACTCAATCACCAGCCTTCAGAGTGCACTTGACAAAATTGGAACTCGCCTTTTCCTTCCCGTTCCTCAAAGTAGCATATAACACGACCTCCCAAAGGCAATTCCTACAATCTTTGAGTACTTTAGAAAGGCTAATTTCATACTGAGCAATAAAGAGCGAAATTAACCACAATGGAATTTTCCAATAAAAAGGAAACTTCAGAGAAAGTTACTGTCACTGAGCTTTACAAATTCATTCAAGCACAGTACATTGCAAATGCTTCTACACAAAAAGGGAAAAAGTAAATACAGTGCTAAATTACTTTCTATCCAGCCCACATCAATTTGAGTTAAGAGTGATGAAATACACACTGACTCACATCACCATCCAGTGCTGCTGTGGAAGGAACTCTTTTTTTTTTTAAATCACAGAAGCTAGACATCACTGTGTTTAACATAATAGCACTTTAACTTCATGTAAGCGAACAAACACATGACAACGATTGCAGACACAACAATTACTAATATTTCTCTGACCCAGAGAAAGAGAAATAGATGAAATTTGCAGACAGTTCAGATTTCCAGCAAAAAAACATTCTGATAGCAATAATATTAAATGGAACATAAAAATTTCCTTTTACTTCCTATAAAACATTATGGATTTTTCGAGCAACACAGGTAGTAATCAAAGTTCATTTTTACCGTAAGGGTCTGTTCTAGGATGGCCCTTTGCTCCTCTTCCTCAACTCTTCTTTGACAGGTCTGGCATATCCAAAGTGGCATGCGCTCAAGCAGGCCATGTGTCAATGCAGGCACTGAATGTGCCAACTTCTTTAGATCCACAATCCCGTTCTGTTGTGTTCCCCAGTCTTTACGTTCATGGTGGCACAACAAACAACAGTCCTTTGCTGGCTGGTGGACAGGAAGGTTTGGCTGAAATAAAATAACCAGATGTAACCAGAGTTTAAAGCTTCATGTTATTGACTATTATTGAGCATTACTTTTAAGGCTTGTATTACGACACCCAGGACAAGTGCGCAGTCAATTCCAGTCCCACAGGCCCTGGAGTCCCAACAATTTTTGAGGTCTTTGCTCCTTGACTGCGCCAATGACTTACAAGCACCAGATTTGTAAGTAAAACACAATAAACTGTTTATTTATATCAAGATTAAACTGCAATGGTGCCCAGCTAATCTATTGCTATACCCCTTCCCTCGCTCCCCACCCCGCTTTCCTCTCGCGCGGGCTCCCTCTCCCTCTACCCAAAAAAAATAAAAGGAAAGGGGTTAAATGATAGGGATTAAAATATGGAAAGAGCGAGATGGGTCTTTGTTGCCAATGTTGAAATCATTGTAGTCGGCTATCTTCCCGGGACTTGGAGTGTTGAAAACCACCAGCTGAGTTGGATCTTCTAGCATGTGCATTCAATCAGATTTCTCAATAATAAGCCTCACTGAAGAAAGAGATTAAAAAGGCGGTTTTCAAGCAACCCAGTCTGCCTGCAGCTGGTGCTGGATCGTCCTGCAGGTTTAACTGGCTGTGGAGTGCGGGAGGGAGGGAGGGAGGGAGCCCACGCGTGAGAGGGAGAGGGCGCTGGGGCACGACAGGGAGAGGGTAGGGAGCGCGAGAGGGAGAGGGCGAGGAAGCGCGAGAGGGAGAGGGCAAGGGAGCGGGAGAGGGCGAGGGAGCGCGAGAGGGCGAGGGAGCGGGAGAGGGCGAGGGAGCGGGAGAGGGCGAGGGAGCGCGAGAGGGCGAGGGAGCGCGAGAGGGCGAGGGAGCGCGAGAGGGCGAGGGAGCGCGAGAGGGCGAGGGAGCGCGAGAGGGCGAGGGAGCGCGAGAGGGCGAGGGAGCGCGAGAGGGCGAGGGGAGCGCGAGAGGGCGAGGGAGCGCGAGAGGGCGAGGGAGCGCGAGAGGGCGAGGGAGCACGAGAGGGCGAGGGAGCACGAGAGAGGGAGAGGGTGAGGGAGGGGGCGAGGGCGTGACAGGGAGAGGGCGAGGGAGCACGAGAGGGAGAGGGCGCGGGAGCGCGAGAGGGAGGGGGCGAGGGCGCGACAGGGAGGGGGCGAGGGCGCGACAGGGAGGGGGCGACAGAGCGCGAGAGAGAGGGAGCGCGAGAGGGAAAGAGTGAGGGAGCACGAGAGGGAAAGGGCGAGGGAGCGCGAGAGGGAAAGGGCCAGGGAGCGTGAGAGGGAAAGGGCCAGGGAGCGCGAGAGGGAGAGGGCCAGGGAGCGCGAGAGGGAGGGGGCCAGGGAGCGCGAGAGGGAGAGGGCCAGGGAGCGCGAGAGGGAGAGGGCGAGAGAGCACGAGAGGGAGAGAGCGAGGGAGCGCAAGAGGGAGAGGGCAAGGGAGCGTTAGAGGGAGAGGGAGCGCGAGAGGGTGAGGGAGCGCGCGAGAGGGAGAGGGCCCGAGAGAGGGAGAGGGCCCGCGAGAGGGAGGGGGAGAGGGCCCGCGAGAGGGAGGGGGCCAGGGAGCGCGAGAGGAAGAGGGCGAGGGAGCGCGAGAGGAAGGGGGCGAGGGAGCGCGAGAGGGTGAGGGCGAGGGAGCACGAGAGGGAGAGGGCGAGGGAGCGCGAGAGGGAGGGTGAGGGCGCGTGAGAGGGAGAGGGCGAGGGAGCGCGAGAGGGAGAGGGCGAGGGAGCGCGAGACAGCGAGGGCGCCCGAGCGGGAGAGGGCAAGGGAGCCCGCGCGCGAGAGGGCGAGAGCAGGCCCGTGCGCGAGAGGGAGGGGAGAGGGAGCCCGAGCGGGAGAGGGAGGGAGCTCGCGCGCGAGAGGGAGGGAGCCCGCGCGCGAGAGGGAGGGGGCGAGGGAGCCCGCACGCGAGAGGGAGGGGGCGAGGGAGCACGAGCAGGAGAGGGCGAGGGAGCGCAAGACGGCGAGGGCGCCCGGGCGGGAGAGGGCGAGGAAGCCCGCGCGCGAGTGGGAGAGGGCGAGAGCAGGCCCGCGCGCGAGAGAGAGGGGAGAGGGAGCCCGAGCGGGAGAGGGCGAGGGAGCCCGCGAGCGAGAGGGCGAGAGGCAGCCCGCGCGCGAGAGGGAGAGGGCGAGAGGGAGCCCGCGCGCGAGAGGGAGAGGGCGAGAGGGAGCCCGCGCGCGAGAGGGAGAGGGCGAGGGAGCCCCGCGCGCGAGAGGGAGGGGGCGAGGGAGCCCGCGCGCGAGAGGGAGGGGGCGAGGGAGCCCGCGCGCGAGAGGGAGGGGGCGAGGGAGCCCGCGCGCGAGAGGGAGGGGGCGAGAAAGCCCCGCGCGCGAGAGGGAGGGGGCGAGGGAGCCCGCGCGCGAGAGGGAGGGGCGAGGGAGCCCGCGCGCGAGAGGGAGGGGGCGAGGGAGCCCGCGCGCGAGAGGGAGGGGGGCGAGGGAGCCCGCGCGCGAGAGGGAGGGGGCGAGGGAGCCCCGCGCGCGAGAGGGAGGGGGCGAGGGAGCCCGCGCGCGAGAGGGAGGGGGCGAGGGAGCCCGCGCGCGAGAGGGAGGGGGCGAGGGAGCCCGCGCGCGCGAGGGAGGGGGCGAGGGACCCCGCGCGCGAGAGGAAGGGGGCGAGGGAGCCCGCACGCGAGAGGAAGGGGGCGAGGGAGCCCGCACGCGAGAGGGAGGGGGCGAGGGAGCCCGCACGCGAGAGGGAGGGGGCGAGGGAGCCCGCGCGCGAGAGGGAGGGGGCGAGGGAGCCCGCGCGCGAGAGGGAGGGGGCAAGGGAGCCCGCGCGCGAGAGGGAGGGGGGCGAGGGATCCCGCGCGCGAGAGGGAGGGGGCCAGGGAGTGCGAGAGGGGAGAGGGCCAGGGAAGCGAGAGGGAGAGGGCCAGGGAGCGCCAGAGGGAGAGGGCCAGGGAGCGCGAGAGGGAGAGGGCCAGGGAGCGCGAGAGGGAGAGGGCCAGGGAGCGCGAGAGGGAGGGGGCCAGGGAGCGCGAGAGGGAGAGGGCCAGGGAGCGCGAGAGGGAGAGGGCGAGAGAGCGCGAGAGGGAGAGAGCGAGGGAGCGCAAGAGGGAGAGGGCAAGGGAGCGTTAGAGGGAGAGGGAGCGCGAGAGGGAGAGGGAGCGCGAGAGGGTGAGGGAGCGCGCGAGAGGGAGAGGGCCCGCGAGAGGGAGGGGGCCAGGGAGCGCGAGAGGAAGGGGGCGGGGTAGCGCGAGGGAGCCCGTGCGCGAGAGGGAGGGGGCGAGGGAGCCCGCGCGCGAGAGGAGGGGGCGAGGGAGCCCGCGCGCGAGAGGGAGGAAGGGGGCGAGGGAGCCGCGCGCGAGAGGGAGGAAGGGGGCGAGGGAGCCCGCGCGCGAGAGGGAGGGGGCGAGGGGGCCCGCGCGCGAGATGGAGGGGGCGAGGGGGCCCGCGCGCGAGAGGGAGGAGATGGGAGCCCGCGCGCGAGAGGGAGGGGGCGAGGGAGCCCGCGCGCGAGAGGGAGGGGGCGAGGGAGCCCGCGCGCGGGAGGGAGGGGGCGAGGGAGCCTGCGCGCGAGAGGGAGGGGGCGAGGGAGCCCGCGCGCGAGAGGGAGGGGGCGAGGGAGCCCGCGCGCGAGATGGAGGGGGCGAGGGAGCCCGCGCGCGAGAGGGAGGGGGCGAGGGAGCCGCGCGCGAGAGGGAGGGGGCGAGGGAGCCCGCGCGCGAGAGGGAGGGGGCGAGGGAGCCCGCGCGCGAGAGGGAGGGGGCGAGGGAGCCCGCGCGCGAGGGACAGAGGGAGCCCGCGCACGAGGGAGAGAGGAGCCCGCACGCGAGGGAGAGAGGGAGCCCGCGCGCGAGGGAGAGAGGGAGCCCGCGCGCAAAGGAGAGAGGGAGCCCGCGCGCAAGCGAGAGAGGGAGCCCGCGCGCAAGGGAGAGAGGGAGCCCGCGCGCAAGGGAGAGAGGGAGCCCGCGCGCAAGGGAGAGAGGGAGGCCCGCGCTCAAGGGAGAGGGAGCCCGCGCGCAAGGGAGAGAGGGAGCCCGCGCTCAAGGGAGAGAGGGAGCCCCGCGCGCAAGGGAGAGAGGGAGCCCGCGCGCAAGGGAGTGAGGGAGCCCGCGCGCAAGGGAGAGAGGGAGCCCAGCGCGCAAGGGAGAGAGATGAGAGCCCGCGCGCGGGTGAGAGGGAGTGAAGGAGCCCGTGCGCGAGGGTGGCGTGGGAGCCCGCATGCGAGGGGGGCGAGGGAGCCCGCGCGCCGAGAGGGAGGAAGGGGGCGAGGGAGACCGCGCGCGAGAGGGAGGGGGCGAGGGGGCCCGCGCTCGAGATGGAGGGGGCCCGCGCGCGAGAGGGAGGGGGCGAGGGAGCCCGCGCGCGAGAGGGAGGGGGCGAGGGAGCACGCGCGCGAGAGGGAGGGGGCGAGGGAGCCCGCGCGGCGAGAGGGAGGGGGCGAGGGAGCCGCGCGCGAGAGGGAGGGGGGGGCGAGGGAGCCCCGCGCGCGAGAGGGAGGGGACGAGGGAGCCCGCGCGCGAGAGGGAGGGGACGAGGGAGCCCGCGCGCGAGAGGGAGGGGGCGAGGGAGCCCTGCGCCGCGAGAGGGAGGGGGCGAGGGAGCCCGCGCGCGAGAGGGAGGGGGCGAGGGAGCCCCGCGCGCGAGAGGGAGGGGGCGAGGGAGCCCGCGCGCGAGGGAGGGGGCGAGGGAGCCCGCGCGCGAGAGGGAAGGGGCGAGTGAGCCCTCGCGCGCGAGAGGGAGGGGGGCGAGGGATGCCCGCGCGCGAGAGGGAGGGGGCGAGAGGGAGGGGGCGAGAGGGAGGGGGCGAGGGAGCCCGCGCGCGAGAGGGAGGGGAGACGGAGCCCGCGCACGAGGGAGAGAGGGAGCCCGCGCGCAGAGGGAGAGAGGGAGCCCGCCGCGCGAGGGAGAGAGGGGAGCCCGCGCGCGAGGGAGAGAGGGACCCCGCGCGCGAGGGAGAGAGGGACCCCCGCGCGCGAGGGAGAGAGGGGACCCCGCGCGCGAGGGAGAGAGGGACCCCGTGTGCGAGGGAGCCCGCGCGCGAGGGGGCGAGGGAGCCCGCGCGCGAGGGGGCGAGGGAGCCCGGCGCGCGAGTCAGAGAGGGAGCCGCGCGCGAGGGAGAGAGGGAGCCGCGCGCGAGGGAGAGAGGGAGCCGCGCGCGAGGGGAGAGAGGGAGCCGCGCGCGAGGGAGAGGGAGCGCGCGAGCGAGGGAGAGAGGGAGCCCGCGCGCGAGGGAGAGTGGAGCCCGCGCGCGAGGGAGAGAGGGAGCCCGCGCGCGAGGGAGAGAGGGAGCCCCGCGCGCGAGGGAGAGAGGGAGCCCCGCGCGCGAGGGAGAGAGGGAGCCCGCCGCGCGAGGGAGAGAGGGAGCCCGCGCGCGAGGGAGAGAGGGAGCCCGCGCGCGAGGGAGAGAGGGAGCCCGCGCGCGAGGGAGAGAGGGGAGCCCGCGCGCGAGGGAGAGAGGGAGCCCGCGCGCGAGGGAGAGAGGGACCCCGCGCGCGAGGTGAGAGAGGGGACCCCGCGCGCGAGGGAGAGAGGGACCCCGCGTGCGAGGGAGCACGCGCGCGAGGGGGGGGCCGAGGGAGCCGCGCGCGAGTCAGAGAGGGAGCGCGCCGCGAGGGAGAGAGGGAGCCGCGCGCGAGGGAGAGAGGGAGCCCGCGCGAGAGGGGAGCGATGGGAGCGCGCGAGCGAGCCCGCGCGCGAGGGAGAGAGGGAGCCCGGCGCGCAGAGCCCGCGCGCGAGGGAGAGAGGGAGCCGCGCGCGAGGGAGGGAGGGAGCCCGCGAGCGAGGGAGGGAGGGAGCCCGCGCGCGAGGGAGAGAGGGAGCGCGCGAGCGAGGGAGAGAGGGAGCCCGCGCGCGAGGGAGAGAGGGAGCCCGCGCGCGAGGGAGAGAGGGAGCCCGCGCGCGAGGGAGAGAGGGAGCCCGCGCGCGAGGGAGAGAGGGAGCCGCGCGCGAGGGAGAGAGGGAGCCCGCGCCGCGAGGGAGAGAGGGAGCCCGCGCGCGAGGGAGAGAGGGAGCCCGCGCGCGAGGGAGAGAGGGAGCCCGCGCGCGAGGGAGAGAGGGAGCCCGCGCGCGAGGGAGAGAGGGAGCCCGCGCGCGAGGGGGCGAGGGAGGCCCGCGCGCGAGAGGGAGGGGACGAGGGAGCCCCGCGCGCGAGAGGGAGGGGGCGAGGGAGCCCGCGCGCGAGAGGGAGGGGGGCGAGGGAGCCCGCGCGCGAGGGAGGGGGCGAGGGAGCCCGCGCGCGAGAGGGAAGGGGCGAGTGAGCCCGCGCGCGAGAGGGAGGGGGCGAGTGAGCCCGCGCGCGAGAGGGAGGGGGCGAGGGAGCCCGCGCGCGAGAGGAGGGGGCGAGAGGGAGGGGGCGAGGGAGCCCGCGCGCGAGAGGGAGGGGAGACGGAGCCCGCGCGCGAGGGAGAGGGGGAGCTCGCGCGCGAGGGAGAGGGGGAGCCCGCGCGCGAGGGAGAGAGGGAGCCCGTGCGCGAGGGAGAGAGGGACCCCGCGCGCGAGGGAGAGAGGGACCCCGCGCGCGAGGGAGAGAGGGACCCCGTGTGCAAGGGAGCCCGCGCGCGAGTCAGAGAGGGAGCCGCGCGCGAGTCAGAGAGGGAGCCGCGCGCGAGTCAGAGAGGTAGCCGCGCGCGAGGGAGAGAGGGAGCCGCGCGCGAGGGAGAGAGGGAGCCGCGCGCGAGGGAGAGAGGGAGCCGCGCGCGAGGGAGAGACGGAGCGCGCGAGCGAGGGAGAGAGGGAGCCCCGCGCGCGAGGGAGAGAGGGAGCCCGCGCGCGAGGGAGAGAGGGAGCCCGCGCGCGAGGGAGAGAGGTAGCCCGCGCGCGAGGGAGAGAGGGAGCCCGCGCGCGAGGGAGAGGGAGCCCGCGCGCGAGGGAGAGGGAGCCCCGCGCGCGAGGGAGAGAGGGAGCCCGCGCGCGAGGGAGAGAGGGAGCCCGCGCGCGAGGGAGAGAGGGACCCCCGCGCGCGAGGGAGAGAGGGACCCCGCGCGCGAGGGAGAGAGGGACCCCGCGCGCGAGGGAGAGAGGGGACCCCGCGCGCGAGGGAGGAGGGACCCCGCGCGCGAGGGAGAGAGGGACCCCGTGTGCGAGGGAGCAAGCCGCGCGAGTCAGAGATGAGCCGCGCGCGAGGGAGAGAGGGAGCCGCACGCGAGGGAGAGAGGGAGCCGCGCGCGAGGGAGAGAGGGAGCCGCGCGCGGAGGGAGAGAGGGAGCCGCGCGCGAGGGAGAGAGGGAGCCGCGCGCGAGGGAGAGAGGGAGCGCGCGAGCGAGGGAGAGAGGGAGCGCGCGCGCGAGGGAGAGAGGGAGCCCGCGCGCGAGGGAGAGAGGGAGCCCGCGCGCGAGGGAGAGAGGGAGCCCGCGCGCGAGGGAGAGAGGGAGCCCGCGCGCGAGGGAGGGAGAGAGGGAGCCCCGCGCGCGAGGGAGAGAGGGAGCCCGCGCGCGAGGGAGAGAGGGAGCCCGCGCGCGAGGGAGAGAGGGAGCCCGCGCGCGAGGGAGAGAGGAGCCCGCGCGCGAGGGAGGGAGGGAGCCCGCGCGCGAGGGAGGGAGGGAGCCCCGCGCGCGAGGGAGGGAGGGAGCC